>NW_020824930.1:62500-216791 GCF_003285875.2 Drosophila novamexicana | reverse complement strand
ATTTTCACGAGGTTGGGCTTTTTATTCATGGTTTGGCCCTTTTATTAATCTGGCATTCAAATCTGACTACCTAATTTTGGGTCCAAATTCATGTAAATATTGTCCCCTGAAAAATCCGATATAGACATGGGTCAAAACTTCCCAATCCCATAACTCGGTAAAAACTCAACCGATTTTCACGAAGTTGAGGTTTTTATTCATGGTTTGGCCCCCATTTTTAAATGGCATTCAAACTGGCAACATAATTTTGGGTCGAAATTCATGTATATATTGTACTCTCAAAAATCCCATATAGTCATGGGACAAAACTTCCCAGTGCCATAAATCGGCCAAAACTCAACCGATTTTCACGAGGTTGGGCTTTTTATTCATGGTTTTGCCCCTTTATTAATTTGGCATTCAAATCTGACAACCTAATTTTGGGTCCAAATTCATGTAAATATTGTCCCCTGAAAAATCCAATATAGACATGGGTCAAAACTTCCCAATCCCATAACTCGGTCAAAACTCAACCGATTTTCACGAGGTTGGGCTTTTTATTCATTGTTTTGCCCCTTTATTAATTTGGCATTCAAATCCGACAACCTAATTTTGGGTCGAAATTCATGTATATATTGTACCCTCAAATATCCAATATAGACATGGGTCAAAACTTCCCAATCCCATAACTCGGTCAAAACTCAACCGATTTTCACGAAGTTGAGGTTTTTATTCATGGCTTGGCCCCCATTTTTAAATGGCATTCAAAACTGGCAACATAATTTTGGGTCCAAAATCATGTACATATTGTACCCTCAAAAATCCCATATAGTCATGGGACAAAACTTCCCAATCCCATAACTCGGTCAAAACTCAACCGATTTTCACAAAGTTGAGGTTTTTATTCATGGTTTGGCTCCCATTTTAAAATGGCATTCAAAACTGGCAACATAATTTTGGGTCCAAAATCATGTACATATGGTACCCTCAAAAACCCCATATAGTCATGGGACAAAACTTCCCAATGCCATAAATCGGCCAAAACTCAACCGATTTTCACGAGGTTGGGAATTTGGCATTCAAATCTGACAACCTAATTTTGGGTCGAAATTCATGTATATATTGTACCCTCAAAAATCCTATATAGTCATGGGACAAAACTTCCCAATGCCATAAATCGGCCAAAACTCAACCGATTTTCACGAGGTTGGGCTTTTTATTCATGGTTTGGCCCCTTTATTAATTTGGCATTCAAATCTGACAACCTAATTTTGGGTCGAAATTCATGTATATATTGTACCCTCAAAAATCCTATATAGTCATGGGACAAAACTTCCCAATGCCATAAATCGGCCAAGACTCAACCGATTTTCACGAGGTTGGGCTTTTTATTCATGGTTTTGCCCCTTTATTAATTTGGCATTCAAATCTGACAACCTAATTTTGGGTCCAAATTCATGTAAATATTGTCCCCTGAAAAATCCAATATAGACATGGGTCAAAACTTCCCAATCCCATAACTCGGTCAAAACTCAACCGATTTTCACGAGGTTGGGCTTTTTATTCATTGTTTTGCCCCTTTATTAATTTGGCATTCAAATCTGACAACCTAATTTTGGGTCGAAATTCATGTATATATTGTACCCTCAAATATCCAATATAGACATGGGTCAAAACTTCCCAATCCCATAACTCGGTCAAAACTCAACCGATTTTCACGAAGTTGAGGTTTTTATTCATGGCTTGGCCCCCATTTTTAAATGGCATTCAAAACTGGCAACATAATTTTGGGTCCAAAATCATGTACATATTGTACCCTCAAAAATCCCATATAGTCATGGGACAAAACTTCCCAATCCCATAACTCGGTCAAAACTCAACCGATTTTCACAAAGTTGAGGTTTTTATTCATGGTTTGGCTCCCATTTTAAAATGGCATTCAAAACTGGCAACATAATTTTGGGTCCAAAATCATGTACATATGGTACCCTCAAAAACCCCATATAGTCATGGGACAAAACTTCCCAATGCCATAAATCGGCCAAAACTCAACCGATTTTCACGAGGTTGGGAATTTGGCATTCAAATCTGACAACCTAATTTTGGGTCGAAATTCATGTATATATTGTACCCTCAAAAATCCTATATAGTCATGGGACAAAACTTCCCAATGCCATAAATCGGCCAAAACTCAACCGATTTTCACGAGGTTGGGCTTTTTATTCATGGTTTGGCCCCTTTATTAATTTGGCATTCAAATCTGACAACCTAATTTTGGGTCGAAATTCATGTATATATTGTACCCTCAAAAATCCTATATAGACATGGGACAAAACTTCCCAATCCCATAACTCGGTCAAAACTCAACCGATTTTCACGAGGTTGGGCTTTTTATTCATGGTTTGGCCCCTTTATTAATTTGGCATTTAAATCTGACTACCTAATTTTGGGTCCAAATTCATGTATATATTGTCCCCTTAAAAATCCTATATAGACATGGCTCAAAACTTCCCAATCCCATAACTCGGTCAAAACTCAACCGATTTTCACGAGGTTGGGCTTTTTATTCATGGTTTGGCCCTTTATTAATTTGGCATTTAAATCCGACTACCTAATTTTGGGTCCAAATTCATGTATATATTGTACCCTCAAAAATCCTATATAGACATGGCTCAAAACTTCCCAATCCCATAACTCGGTCAAAACTCAACCGATTTTCACGAGGTTGGGCTTTTTATTCATGGTTTGGCCCCTTTATTAATTTGGCATTCAAATCTGACAACCTAATTTTGGGTCCAAATTCATGTATATATTGTACCCTCAAAAATCCCATATAGTCATGGGACAAAACTTCCCAATGCCATAAATCGGCCAAAACTCAACCGATTTTCACGAGGTTGGGCTTTTTATTCATGGTTTGGCCCCTTTATGAATTTGGCATTCAAATCTGACAACCTAATTTTGGGTCGAAATTCATGTATATATTGTACCCTCAAAAATCCTATATAGTCATGGGACAAAACTTCCCAATGCCATAAATCGCCCAAAACTCAACCGATTTTCACGAGGTTGGGCTTTTTATTCATGGTTTGGCCCCTTTATTAATTTGGCATTCAAATCTGACAACCTAATTTTGGGTCGAAATTCATGTATATATTGTACCCTCAAAAATCCTATATAGTCATGGGACAAAACTTCCCAATGCCATAAATCGGCCAAAACTCAACCGATTTTCACGAGGTTGGGCTTTTTATTCATGGTTTGGCCCCTTTATTAATTTGGCATTCAAATCTGACAACCTAATTTTGGGTCCAAAATCATGTACATATTGTACCCTCAAAAATCCCATATAGTCATGGGACAAAACTTTCCAATCCCATAACTCGGTCAAAACTCGACCGATTTTCACGAGGTTTGGCTTTTTATTCATGGTTTTGCCCCTTTATTAATTTGGCATTCAAATCTGACTACCTAATTTTGTGTCGAAATTCATGTATATATTGTACCCTCAAAAATACCATATAGTCATGGGACAAAACTTTCCAATCCCATAACTCGGTCAAAACTCGACCGATTTTCACGAGGTTGGGCTTTTTATTCATGGTTTGGCCCCTTTATTAATTTGGCATTCAAATCTGACAACCTAATTTTGGGTCCAAATTCATGTACATATTGTCCCCTGAAAAATCCAATATAGACATGGGTCAAAACTTCCCAATCCCATAACTCGGTAAAAACTCAACCGATTTTCACGAAGTTGAGGTTTTTATTCATGGTTTGGCCCCCATTTTTAAATGGCATTCAAAACTGGCAACATAATTTTGGGTCCAAAATCATGTACACATTGTACCCTCAAAAATCCCATATAGTCATGGGACAAAACTTCCCAATCCCATAACTCGGTCAAAACTCAACCGATTTTCACGAGGTTGGGCTTTTTATTCATGGTTTTGCCCCTTTATTAATTTGGCATTCAAATCTGACTACCTAATTTTGGGTCGAAATTCATGTATATATTGTACCCTCAAAAATCCCATATAGTCATGGGACAAAACTTCCCAATGCCATAAATCGGCCAAAACTCAACCGATTTTCACGAGGTTGGGCTTTTTATTCATGGTTTTGCCCCTTTATTAATTTGGCATTTAAATCTGACAACCTAATTTTGGGTCCAAATTCATGTAAATATTGTCCCCTGAAAAATCCAATATAGACATGGGTCAAAACTTCCCAATCCCATAACTCGGTAAAAACTCAACCGATTTTCACGAAGTTGAGGTTTTTATTCATGGTTTGGCCCCCATTTTTAAATGGCATTCAAAACTGGCAACATAATTTTAGATCCAAAATCATGTACATATTGTACCCTCAAAAATCCCATATAGTCATGGGACAAAACTTCCCAATCCCATAAATCGGCCAAAACTCAACCGATTTTCACGAGGTTGGGCTTTTTATTCATGGTTTTGCCCCTTTATGAATTTGGCATTCAAATCTGACAACCTAATTTTGGGTCCAAAATCATGTACATATTGTACCCTCAAAAATCTCATATAGTCATAGGACAAAACTTCCCAATGCCATAAATCGGCCAAAACTCAACCGATTTTCACGAGGTTGGGCTTTTTATTCATGGTTTGGCCCGTTTATTAATTTGGCATTCAAATCTGACAACCTAATTTTGGGTCCAAATTCATGTAAATATTGTCCCCTGAAAAATCCGATATAGACATGGGTCAAAACTTCCCAATCCCATAACTCGGTAAAAAGTCAACCGATTTTCACGAGGTTGGGCTTTTTATTCATGGCTTGGCTCCTTTATTAATTTGGCTTTCACATCTGACAACCTAATTTTGGGTCCAAATTCATGTAAATATACCCTGAAAAATCCGATATAGACATGGGTCAAAACTTCCCAATCCCATAACTCGGTAAAAACTCAACCGATTTTCACGAAGTTGAGGTTTTTATTCATGGTTTGGCCCCCATTTTTAAATGGCATTCAAAACTGGTAACATAATTTTGGGTCCAAAATCATGTACATATGGTACCCTCAAAAACCCCATATAGTCATGGGACAAAACTTCCCAATGCCATAAATCGGCCAAAACTCAACCGATTTTCACGAGATTGGGCTTTTTATTCATGGTTTGGCCCCTTTATGAATTTGGCATTCAAATCTGACAACCTAATTTTGGGTCGAAATTCATGTATATATTGTACCCTCAAAAATCCTATATAGTCATGGGACAAAACTTCCCAATGCCATAAATCGGCCAAAACTCAACCGATTTTCACGAGGTTGGGCTTTTTATTCATGGTTTGGCCCCTTTATTAATTTGGCATTCAAATCTGACAACCTAATTTTGGGTCGAAATTCATGTATATATTGTACCCTCAAAAATCCTATATAGTCATGGGACAAAACTTCCCAATGCCATAAATCGGCCAAAACTCAACCGATTTTCACGAGGTTGGGCTTTTTATTCATGGTTTGGCCCCTTTATGAATTTGGCATTCAAATCTGACAACCTAATTTTGGGTCAAAATTCATGTATATATTGTACCCTCAAAAATCCTATATAGTCATGGGACAAAACTTCCCAATGCCATAAATCGGCCAAAACTCAACCGATTTTCACGAGGTTGGGCTTTTTATTCATGGTTTGGCCCCTTTATTAATTTGGCATTCAAATCTGACAACCTAATTTTGGGTCGAAATTCATGTATATATTGTACCCTCAAAAATCCTATATAGTCATGGGACAAAACTTCCCAATGCCATAAATCGGCCAAAACTCAACCGATTTTCACGAGGTTGGGCTTTTTATTCATGGTTTGGCCCCTTTATGAATTTGGCATTCAAATCTGACAACCTAATTTTGGGTCGAAATTCATGTATATATTGTACCCTCAAAAATCCTATATAGTCATGGGACAAAACTTCCCAATGCCATAAATCGGCCAAAACTCAACCGATTTTCACGAGGTTGGGCTTTTTATTCATGGTTTGGCCCCTTTATTAATTTGGCATTCAAATCTGACAACCTAATTTTGGGTCCAAAATCATGTACATATTGTACCCTCAAAAATCCCATATAGTCATGGGACAAAACTTTCCAATCCCATAACTCGGTCAAAACTCGACCGATTTTCACGAGGTTGGGCTTTTTATTCATGGTTTTGCCCCTTTATTAATTTGGCATTCAAATCTGACTACCTAATTTTGGGTCGAAATTCATATATATATTTTACCCTCAAAAATCCCATATAGTCATGGGACAAAACTTCCCAATGCCATAAATCGGCCAAAACTCAACCGATTTTCACGAGGTTGGGCTTTTTATTCATGGTTTTGCCCCTTTATTAATTTGGCATTTAAAACTGGCAACCTAATTTTGGGTCCAAATTCATGTAAATATTGTTCCCTGAAAAATCCCATATAGTCATGGGACAAAACTTCCCAATGCCATAAATCGGCCAAAACTCAACCGATTTTCACGAGGTTGGGCTTTTTATTCATGGTTTGGCCCCTTTATGAATTTGGCATTCAAATCTGACAACCTAATTTTGGGTCGAAATTCATGTATATATTGTACCCTCAAAAATCCTATATAGTCATGGGACAAAACTTCCCAATGCCATAAATCGGCCAAAACTCAACCGATTTTCACGAGGTTGGGCTTTTTATTCATGGTTTGGCCCCTTTATTAATTTGGCATTCAAATCTGACAACCTAATTTTGGGTCGAAATTCATGTATATATTGCACCCTCAAAAATCCAATATAGTCATGGGACAAAACTTCCCAATCGCATAACTCGGTCAAAACTCAACCGATTTTCACGAGGTTGGGCTTTTTATTCATGGTTTGGCCCCTTTATTAATTTGGCATTTAAATCTGACAACCTAATTTTGGGTCCAAATTCATGTAAATATTGTCCCCTGAAAAATCCTATATAGACATGGATCAAAACTTCCCAATCCCATAACTCGGTCAAAACTCAACCGATTTTCACGAGGTTGGGCTTTTTATTCATGGTTTGGCCCCTTTATTAATTTGGCATTTAAATCTGACAACCTAATTTTGGGTCCAAATTCATGTAAATATTGTCCCCTGAAAAATCCTATATAGACATGGCTCAAAACTTCCCAATCCCATAACTCGGTCAAAACTCAACCGATTTTCACGAGGTTGGGCTTTTTATTCATGGTTTGGCCCCATTTATTAATTGGCATTCAAATCTGACTACCTAATTTTGGGTCCAAATTCATGTAAATATTGTACCCTCAAAAATCCTATATAGACATGGGACAAAACTTCCCAATCCCATAACTCGGTCAAAACTCAACCGATTTTCACGAGGTTGGGCTTTTTATTCATGGTTTGGCCCCTTTATTAATTTGGCATTCAAATCTGACAACCTAATTTTGGGTCCAAATCATGTACATATTGTGCCCTTAAAAATCCCATATAGTCATGGGACAAAATTTCCAATCCCATAACTCGGTCAAAACTCAACCGATTTTCACGAGGTTGGGCTTTTTATTCATGGTTTGGCCCCTTTATTAATTTGGCATTCAAATCTGACTACCTAATTTTGGGTCCAAATTCATATATATATTGTACCCTCAAAAATCCCATATAGTACATGGGACAAAACTTCCCAATGCCATAACTCGGTCCAAAACTCAACCGATTTTCACGAGGTTGGGCTTTTTATTCATGGTTTGGCCCCTTTATTAATTTGGCATTTAAAACTGGCAACCTAATTTTGGGTCCAAATTCATGTAAATATTGTTCCCTGAAAAATCCCATATAGTCATGGGACAAAACTTCCCAATGCCATAAATCGGCCAAAACTCAACCGATTTTCACGAGGTTGGGCTTTTTATTCATGGTTTGGCCCCTTTATGAATTTGGCATTCAAATCTGACAACCTAATTTTGGGTCGAAATTCATGTATATATTGTACCCTCAAAAATCCTATATAGTCATGGGACAAAACTTCCCAATGCCATAAATCGGCCAAAACTCAACCGATTTTCACGAGGTTGGGCTTTTTATTCATGGTTTGGCCCCTTTATTAATTTGGCATTCAAATCTGACAACCTAATTTTGGGTCGAAATTCATGTATATATTGTACCCTCAAAAATCCTATATAGTCATGGGACAAAACTTCCCAATGCCATAAATCGGCCAAAACTCAACCGATTTTCACGAGGTTGGGCTTTTTATTCATGGTTTGGCCCCTTTATTAATTTGGCATTCAAATCTGACAACCTAATTTTGGGTCCAAAATCATGTACATATTGTACCCTCAAAAATCCCATATAGTCATGGGACAAAACTTTCCAATCCCATAACTCGGTCAAAACTCGACCGATTTTCACGAGGTTTGGCTTTTTATTCATGGTTTTGCCCCTTTATTAATTTGGCATTCAAATCTGACTACCTAATTTTGTGTCGAAATTCATGTATATATTGTACCCTCAAAAATACCATATAGTCATGGGACAAAACTTTCCAATCCCATAACTCGGTCAAAACTCGACCGATTTTCACGAGGTTGGGCTTTTTATTCATGGTTTGGCCCCTTTATTAATTTGGCATTCAAATCTGACAACCTAATTTTGGGTCCAAATTCATGTACATATTGTCCCCTGAAAAATCCAATATAGACATGGGTCAAAACTTCCCAATCCCATAACTCGGTAAAAACTCAACCGATTTTCACGAAGTTGAGGTTTTTATTCATGGTTTGGCCCCCATTTTTAAATGACATTCAAAACTGGCAACATAATTTTGGGTCCAAAATCATGTACACATTGTACCCTCAAAAATCCCATATAGTCATGGGACAAAACTTCCCAATCCCATAACTCGGTCAAAACTCAACCGATTTTCACGAGGTTGGGCTTTTTATTCATGGTTTTGCCCCTTTATTAATTTGGCATTCAAATCTGACTACCTAATTTTGGGTCGAAATTCATGTATATATTGTACCCTCAAAAATCCCATATAGTCATGGGACAAAACTTCCCAATGCCATAAATCGGCCAAAACTCAACCGATTTTCACGAGGTTGGGCTTTTTATTCATGGTTTTGCCCCTTTATTAATTTGGCATTTAAATCTGACAACCTAATTTTGGGTCCAAATTCATGTAAATATTGTCCCCTGAAAAATCCAATATAGACATGGGTCAAAACTTCCCAATCCCATAACTCGGTAAAAACTCAACCGATTTTCACGAAGTTGAGGTTTTTATTCATGGTTTGGCCCCCATTTTTAAATGGCATTCAAAACTGGCAACATAATTTTAGATCCAAAATCATGTACATATTGTACCCTCAAAAATCCCATATAGTCATGGGACAAAACTTCCCAATCCCATAAATCGGCCAAAACTCAACCGATTTTCACGAGGTTGGGCTTTTTATTCATGGTTTTGCCCCTTTATGAATTTGGCATTCAAATCTGACAACCTAATTTTGGGTCCAAAATCATGTACATATTGTACCCTCAAAAATCTCATATAGTCATAGGACAAAACTTCCCAATGCCATAAATCGGCCAAAACTCAACCGATTTTCACGAGGTTGGGCTTTTTATTCATGGTTTGGCCCGTTTATTAATTTGGCATTCAAATCTGACAACCTAATTTTGGGTCCAAATTCATGTAAATATTGTCCCCTGAAAAATCCGATATAGACATGGGTCAAAACTTCCCAATCCCATAACTCGGTAAAAAGTCAACCGATTTTCACGAGGTTGGGCTTTTTATTCATGGCTTGGCTCCTTTATTAATTTGGCTTTCACATCTGACAACCTAATTTTGGGTCCAAATTCATGTAAATATACCCTGAAAAATCCGATATAGACATGGGTCAAAACTTCCCAATCCCATAACTCGGTAAAAACTCAACCGATTTTCACGAAGTTGAGGTTTTTATTCATGGTTTGGCCCCCATTTTTAAATGGCATTCAAAACTGGTAACATAATTTTGGGTCCAAAATCATGTACATATGGTACCCTCAAAAACCCCATATAGTCATGGGACAAAACTTCCCAATGCCATAAATCGGCCAAAACTCAACCGATTTTCACGAGATTGGGCTTTTTATTCATGGTTTGGCCCCTTTATGAATTTGGCATTCAAATCTGACAACCTAATTTTGGGTCGAAATTCATGTATATATTGTACCCTCAAAAATCCTATATAGTCATGGGACAAAACTTCCCAATGCCATAAATCGGCCAAAACTCAACCGATTTTCACGAGGTTGGGCTTTTTATTCATGGTTTGGCCCCTTTATTAATTTGGCATTCAAATCTGACAACCTAATTTTGGGTCGAAATTCATGTATATATTGTACCCTCAAAAATCCTATATAGTCATGGGACAAAACTTCCCAATGCCATAAATCGGCCAAAACTCAACCGATTTTCACGAGGTTGGGCTTTTTATTCATGGTTTGGCCCCTTTATGAATTTGGCATTCAAATCTGACAACCTAATTTTGGGTCAAAATTCATGTATATATTGTACCCTCAAAAATCCTATATAGTCATGGGACAAAACTTCCCAATGCCATAAATCGGCCAAAACTCAACCGATTTTCACGAGGTTGGGCTTTTTATTCATGGTTTGGCCCCTTTATTAATTTGGCATTCAAATCTGACAACCTAATTTTGGGTCGAAATTCATGTATATATTGTACCCTCAAAAATCCTATATAGTCATGGGACAAAACTTCCCAATGCCATAAATCGGCCAAAACTCAACCGATTTTCACGAGGTTGGGCTTTTTATTCATGGTTTGGCCCCTTTATGAATTTGGCATTCAAATCTGACAACCTAATTTTGGGTCGAAATTCATGTATATATTGTACCCTCAAAAATCCTATATAGTCATGGGACAAAACTTCCCAATGCCATAAATCGGCCAAAACTCAACCGATTTTCACGAGGTTGGGCTTTTTATTCATGGTTTGGCCCCTTTATTAATTTGGCATTCAAATCTGACAACCTAATTTTGGGTCCAAAATCATGTACATATTGTACCCTCAAAAATCCCATATAGTCATGGGACAAAACTTTCCAATCCCATAACTCGGTCAAAACTCGACCGATTTTCACGAGGTTGGGCTTTTTATTCATGGTTTTGCCCCTTTATTAATTTGGCATTCAAATCTGACTACCTAATTTTGGGTCGAAATTCATATATATATTTTACCCTCAAAAATCCCATATAGTCATGGGACAAAACTTCCCAATGCCATAAATCGGCCAAAACTCAACCGATTTTCACGAGGTTGGGCTTTTTATTCATGGTTTTGCCCCTTTATTAATTTGGCATTTAAAACTGGCAACCTAATTTTGGGTCCAAATTCATGTAAATATTGTTCCCTGAAAAATCCCATATAGTCATGGGACAAAACTTCCCAATGCCATAAATCGGCCAAAACTCAACCGATTTTCACGAGGTTGGGCTTTTTATTCATGGTTTGGCCCCTTTATGAATTTGGCATTCAAATCTGACAACCTAATTTTGGGTCGAAATTCATGTATATATTGTACCCTCAAAAATCCTATATAGTCATGGGACAAAACTTCCCAATGCCATAAATCGGCCAAAACTCAACCGATTTTCACGAGGTTGGGCTTTTTATTCATGGTTTGGCCCCTTTATTAATTTGGCATTCAAATCTGACAACCTAATTTTGGGTCGAAATTCATGTATATATTGCACCCTCAAAAATCCTATATAGTCATGGGACAAAACTTCCCAATGCCATAAATCGGCCAAAACTCAACCGATTTTCACGAGGTTGGGCTTTTTATTCATGGTTTTGCCCCTTTATTAATTTGGCATTTAAAACTGGCAACCTAATTTTGGGTCCAAATTCATGTAAATATTGTCCCCTGAAAAATCCCATATAGTCATGGGACAAAACTTCCCAATGCCATAAATCGGCCAAAACTCAACCGATTTTCACGAGGTTGGGCTTTTTATTCATGGTTTGGCCCCTTTATGAATTTGGCATTCAAATCTGACAACCTAATTTTGGGTCCAAATTCATGTAAATATTGTCCCCTGAAAAATCCGATATAGACATGGGTCAAAACTTCCCAATCCCATAACTCGGTAAAAACTCAACCGATTTTCACGAAGTTGAGGTTTTTATTCATGGTTTGGCCCCCATTTTTAAATGGCATTCAAAACTGGCAACATAATTTTGGGTCCAAAATCATGTACATATGGTACCCTCAAAAACCCCATATAGTCATGGGACAAAACTTCCCAATGCCATAAATCGGCCAAAACTCAACCGATTTTCACGAGGTTGGGCTTTTTATTCATGGTTTGGCCCCTTTATTAATTTGGCATTCAAATCTGACAACCTTATTTTGGGTCCAAAATCATGTACATATTGTACCCTCAAAAATCCCATATAGTCATGGGACAAAACTTTCCAATCCCATAACTCGGTCAAAACTCGACCGATTTTCACGAGGTTGGGCTTTTTATTCATGGTTTTGCCCCTTTATTAATTTGGCATTCAAATCTGACTACCTAATTTTGGGTCGAAATTCATATATATATTTTACCCTCAAAAATCCCATATAGTCATGGGACAAAACTTCCCAATGCCATAAATCGGCCAAAACTCAACCGATTTTCACGAGGTTGGGCTTTTTATTCATGGTTTTGCCCCTTTATTAATTTGGCATTTAAAACTGGCAACCTAATTTTGGGTCCAAATTCATGTAAATATTGTTCCCTGAAAAATCCCATATAGTCATGGGACAAAACTTCCCAATGCCATAAATCGGCCAAAACTCAACCGATTTTCACGAGGTTGGGCTTTTTATTCATGGTTTGGCCCCTTTATGAATTTGGCATTCAAATCTGACAACCTAATTTTGGGTCGAAATTCATGTATATATTGTACCCTCAAAAATCCTATATAGTCATGGGACAAAACTTCCCAATGCCATAAATCGGCCAAAACTCAACCGATTTTCACGAGGTTGGGCTTTTTATTCATGGTTTGGCCCCTTTATTAATTTGGCATTCAAATCTGACAACCTAATTTTGGGTCGAAATTCATGTATATATTGTACCCTCAAAAATCCTATATAGTCATGGGACAAAACTTCCCAATGCCATAAATCGGCCAAAACTCAACCGATTTTCACGAGGTTGGGCTTTTTATTCATGGTTTGGCCCCTTTATTAATTTGGCATTCAAATCTGACAACCTAATTTTGGGTCCAAAATCATGTACATATTGTACCCTCAAAAATCCCATATAGTCATGGGACAAAACTTTCCAATCCCATAACTCGGTCAAAACTCGACCGATTTTCACGAGGTTTGGCTTTTTATTCATGGTTTTGCCCCTTTATTAATTTGGCATTCAAATCTGACTACCTAATTTTGTGTCGAAATTCATGTATATATTGTACCCTCAAAAATACCATATAGTCATGGGACAAAACTTTCCAATCCCATAACTCGGTCAAAACTCGACCGATTTTCACGAGGTTGGGCTTTTTATTCATGGTTTGGCCCCTTTATTAATTTGGCATTAAAATCTGACAACCTAATTTTGGGTCCAAATTCATGTACATATTGTCCCCTGAAAAATCCAATATAGACATGGGTCAAAACTTCCCAATCCCATAACTCGGTAAAAACTCAACCGATTTTCACGAAGTTGAGGTTTTTATTCATGGTTTGGCCCCCATTTTTAAATGGCATTCAAAACTGGCAACATAATTTTGGGTCCAAAATCATGTACACATTGTACCCTCAAAAATCCCATATAGTCATGGGACAAAACTTCCCAATCCCATAACTCGGTCAAAACTCAACCGATTTTCACGAGGTTGGGCTTTTTATTCATGGTTTTGCCCCTTTATTAATTTGGCATTCAAATCTGACTACCTAATTTTGGGTCGAAATTCATGTATATATTTTACCCTCAAAAATCCCATATAGTCATGGGACAAAACTTCCCAATGCCATAAATCGGCCAAAACTCAACCGATTTTCACGAGGTTGGGCTTTTTATTCATGGTTTTACCCCTTTATTAATTTGGCATTTAAATCTGACAACCTAATTTTGGGTCCAAATTCATGTAAATATTGTCCCCTGAAAAATCCAATATAGACATGGGTCAAAACTTCCCAATCCCATAACTCGGTAAAAACTCAACCGATTTTCACGAAGTTGAGGTTTTTATTCATGGTTTGGCCCCCATTTTTAAATGGCATTCAAAACTGGCAACATAATTTTAGATCCAAAATCATGTACATATTGTACCCTCAAAAATCCCATATAGTCATGGGACAAAACTTCCCAATCCCATAAATCGGCCAAAACTCAACCGATTTTCACGAGGTTGGGCTTTTTATTCATGGTTTTGCCCCTTTATGAATTTGGCATTCAAATCTGACAACCTAATTTTGGGTCCAAATTCATGTAAATATTGTTCCCTGAAAAATCCCATATAGTCATGGGACAAAACTTCCCAATGCCATAAATCGGCCAAAACTCAACCGATTTTCACGAGGTTGGGCTTTTTATTCATGGTTTTGCCCCTTTATTAATTTGGCATTTAAAACTGGCAACCTAATTTTGGGTCCAAATTCATGTAAATATTGTTCCCTGAAAAATCCCATATAGTCATGGGACAAAACTTCCCAATGCCATAACTCGGCCAAAACTCAACCGATTTTCACGAGGTTGGGCTTTTTATTCATGGTTTGGCCCCTTTATGAATTTGGCATTCAAATCTGACAACCTAATTTTGGGTCGAAATTCATGTATATATTGTACCCTCAAAAATCCTATATAGTCATGGGACAAAACTTCCCAATGCCATAAATCGGCCAAAACTCAACCGATTTTCACGAGGTTGGGCTTTTTATTCATGGTTTTGCCCCTTTATTAATTTGGCATTTAAATCTGACAACCTAATTTTGGGTCCAAATTCATGTAAATATTGTCCCCTGAAAAATCCAATATAGACATGGGTCAAAACTTCCCAATCCCATAACTCGGTAAAAACTCAACCGATTTTCACGAAGTTGAGGTTTTTATTCATGGTTTGGCCCCCATTTTTAAATGGCATTCAAAACTGGCAACATAATTTTAGATCCAAAATCATGTACATATTGTACCCTCAAAAATCCCATATAGTCATGGGACAAAACTTCCCAATCCCATAAATCGGCCAAAACTCAACCGATTTTCACGAGGTTGGGCTTTTTATTCATGGTTTTGCCCCTTTATGAATTTGGCATTCAAATCTGACAACCTAATTTTGGGTCCAAAATCATGTACATATTGTACCCTCAAAAATCTCATATAGTCATAGGACAAAACTTCCCAATGCCATAAATCGGCCAAAACTCAACCGATTTTCACGAGGTTGGGCTTTTTATTCATGGTTTGGCCCGTTTATTAATTTGGCATTCAAATCTGACAACCTAATTTTGGGTCCAAATTCATGTAAATATTGTCCCCTGAAAAATCCGATATAGACATGGGTCAAAACTTCCCAATCCCATAACTCGGTAAAAAGTCAACCGATTTTCACGAGGTTGGGCTTTTTATTCATGGCTTGGCTCCTTTATTAATTTGGCATTCACATCTGACAACCTAATTTTGGGTCCAAATTCATGTAAATATACCCTGAAAAATCCGATATAGACATGGGTCAAAACTTCCCAATCCCATAACTCGGTAAAAACTCAACCGATTTTCACGAAGTTGAGGTTTTTATTCATGGTTTGGCCCCATTTTTAATTGGCATTCAAAACTGGCAACATAATTTTGGGTCCAAATCATGTACATATGGTACCCTCAAAAACCCATATAGTCATGGGACAAAACTTCCCAATGCCATAACTCGGTCCAAAACTCAACCGATTTTCACGAGATTGGGCTTTTTATTCATGGTTTGGCCCCTTTATGAATTTGGCATTCAAATCTGACAACCTAATTTTGGGTCGAAATTCATGTATATATTGTACCCTCAAAAATCCTATATAGTCATGGGACAAAACTTCCCAATGCCATAAATCGGCCAAAACTCAACCGATTTTCACGAGGTTGGGCTTTTTATTCATGGTTTGGCCCCTTTATTAATTTGGCATTCAAATCTGACAACCTAATTTTGGGTCGAAATTCATGTATATATTGTACCCTCAAAAATCCTATATAGTCATGGGACAAAACTTCCCAATGCCATAAATCGGCCAAAACTCAACCGATTTTCACGAGGTTGGGCTTTTTATTCATGGTTTGGCCCCTTTATGAATTTGGCATTCAAATCTGACAACCTAATTTTGGGTCGAAATTCATGTATATATTGTACCCTCAAAAATCCTATATAGTCATGGGACAAAACTTCCCAATGCCATAAATCGGCCAAAACTCAACCGATTTTCACGAGGTTGGGCTTTTTATTCATGGTTTGGCCCCTTTATGAATTTGGCATTCAAATCTGACAACCTAATTTTGGGTCGAAATTCATGTATATATTGTACCCTCAAAAATCCTATATAGTCATGGGACAAAACTTCCCAATGCCATAAATCGGCCAAAACTCAACCGATTTTCACGAGGTTGGGCTTTTTATTCATGGTTTGGCCCCTTTATTAATTTGGCATTCAAATCTGACAACCTAATTTTGGGTCGAAATTCATGTATATATTGTACCCTCAAAAATCCTATATAGTCATGGGACAAAACTTCCCAATGCCATAAATCGGCCAAAACTCAACCGATTTTCACGAGGTTGGGCTTTTTATTCATGGTTTGGCCCCTTTATGAATTTGGCATTCAAATCTGACAACCTAATTTTGGGTCGAAATTCATGTATATATTGTACCCTCAAAAATCCTATATAGTCATGGGACAAAACTTCCCAATGCCATAAATCGGCCAAAACTCAACCGATTTTCACGAGGTTGGGCTTTTTATTCATGGTTTGGCCCCTTTATTAATTTGGCATTCAAATCTGACAACCTAATTTTGGGTCCAAAATCATGTACATATTGTACCCTCAAAAATCCCATATAGTCATGGGACAAAACTTTCCAATCCCATAACTCGGTCAAAACTCGACCGATTTTCACGAGGTTGGGCTTTTTATTCATGGTTTTGCCCCTTTATTAATTTGGCATTCAAATCTGACTACCTAATTTTGGGTCGAAATTCATATATATATTTTACCCTCAAAAATCCCATATAGTCATGGGATAAAACTTCCCAATGCCATAAATCGGCCAAAACTCAACCGATTTTCACGAGGTTGGGCTTTTTATTCATGGTTTTGCCCCTTTATTAATTTGGCATTTAAAACTGGCAACCTAATTTTGGGTCCAAATTCATGTAAATATTGTTCCCTGAAAAATCCCATATAGTCATGGGACAAAACTTCCCAATGCCATAAATCGGCCAAAACTCAACCGATTTTCACGAGGTTGGGCTTTTTATTCATGGTTTGGCCCCTTTATGAATTTGGCATTCAAATCTGACAACCTAATTTTGGGTCGAAATTCATGTATATATTGTACCCTCAAAAATCCTATATAGTCATGGGACAAAACTTCCCAATGCCATAAATCGGCCAAAACTCAACCGATTTTCACGAGGTTGGGCTTTTTATTCATGGTTTGGCCCCTTTATTAATTTGGCATTCAAATCTGACAACCTAATTTTGGGTCGAAATTCATGTATATATTGTACCCTCAAAAATCCTATATAGTCATGGGACAAAACTTCCCAATGCCATAAATCGGCCAAAACTCAACCGATTTTCACGAGGTTGGGCTTTTTATTCATGGTTTTGCCCCTTTATTAATTTGGCATTTAAAACTGGCAACCTAATTTTGGGTCCAAATTCATGTAAATATTGTCCCCTGAAAAATCCCATATAGTCATGGGACAAAACTTCCCAATGCCATAAATCGGCCAAAACTCAACCGATTTTCACGAGGTTGGGCTTTTTATTCATGGTTTTGCCCCTTTATTAATTTGGCATTTAAAACTGGCAACCTAATTTTGGGTCCAAATTCATGTAAATATTGTCCCCTGAAAAATCCGATATAGACATGGGTCAAAACTTCCCAATCCCATAACTCGGTAAAAACTCAACCGATTTTCACGAAGTTGAGGTTTTTATTCATGGTTTGGCCCCCATTTTTAAATGGCATTCAAAACTGGCAACATAATTTTGGGTCCAAAATCATGTACATATGGTACCCTCAAAAACCCCATATAGTCATGGGACAAAACTTCCCAATGCCATAAATCGGCCAAAACTCAACCGATTTTCACGAGGTTGGGCTTTTTATTCATGGTTTGGCCCCTTTATTAATTTGGCATTCAAATCTGACAACCTTATTTTGGGTCCAAAATCATGTACATATTGTACCCTCAAAAATCCCATATAGTCATGGGACAAAACTTTCCAATCCCATAACTCGGTCAAAACTCGACCGATTTTCACGAGGTTGGGCTTTTTATTCATGGTTTTGCCCCTTTATTAATTTGGCATTCAACTCTGACTACCTAATTTTGGGTCGAAATTCATATATATATTTTACCCTCAACAATCCCATATAGTCATGGGACAAAACTTCCCAATGCCATAAATCGGCCAAAACTCAACCGATTTTCACGAGGTTGGGCTTTTTATTCATGGTTTTGCCCCTTTATTAATTTGGCATTTAAAACTGGCAACCTAATTTTGGGTCCAAATTCATGTAAATATTGTTCCCTGAAAAATCCATATAGTCATGGGACAAAACTTCCCAATGCCATAAATCGGCCAAAACTCAACCGATTTTCACGAGGTTGGGCTTTTTATTCATGGTTTGGCCCCTTTATGAATTTGGCATTCAAATCTGACAACCTAATTTTGGGTCGAAATTCATGTATATATTGTACCCTCAAAAATCCTATATAGTCATGGGACAAAACTTCCCAATGCCATAAATCGGCCAAAACTCAACCGATTTTCACGAGGTTGGGCTTTTTATTCATGGTTTGGCCCCTTTATTAATTTGGCATTCAAATCTGACAAACTAATTTTGGGTCGAAATTCATGTATATATTGTACCCTCAAAAATCCTATATAGTCATGGGACAAAACTTCCCAATGCCATAAATCGGCCAAAACTCAACCGATTTTCACGAGGTTGGGCTTTTTATTCATGGTTTTGCCCCTTTATTAATTTGGCATTTAAAACTGGCAACCTAATTTTGGGTCCAAATTCATGTAAATATTGTCCCCTGAAAAATCCCATATAGTCATGGGACAAAACTTCCCAATGCCATAAATCGGCCAAAACTCAACCGATTTTCACGAGGTTGGGCTTTTTATTCATGGTTTGGCCCCTTTATGAATTTGGCATTCAAATCTGACAACCTAATTTTGGGTCCAAATTCATGTAAATATTGTCCCCTGAAAAATCCGATATAGACATGGGTCAAAACTTCCCAATCCCATAACTCGGTAAAAACTCAACCGATTTTCACGAGGTTGGGCTTTTTATTCATGGTTTGGCCCCTTTATGAATTTGGCATTCAAATCTGACAACCTAATTTTGGGTCGAAATTCATGTATATATTGTACCCTCAAAAATCCTATATAGTCATGGGACAAAACTTCCCAATGCCATAAATCGGCCAAAACTCAACCGATTTTCACGAGGTTGGGCTTTTTATTCATGGTTTGGCCCCTTTATTATTTTGGCATTCAAATCTGACAACCTAATTTTGGGTCGAAATTCATGTATATATTGTACCCTCAAAAACCCCATATAGTCATGGGACAAAACTTCCCAATGCCATAAATCGGCCAAAACTCAACCGATTTTCACGAGGTTGGGCTTTTTATTCATGGTTTGGCCCCTTTATGAATTTGGCATTCAAATCTGACAACCTAATTTTGGGTCGAAATTCATGTATATATTGTACCCTCAAAAATCCTATATAGTCATGGGACAAAACTTCCCAATGCCATAAATCGGCCAAAACTCAACCGATTTTCACGAGGTTGGGCTTTTTATTCATGGTTTGGCCCCTTTATTATTTTGGCATTCAAATCTGACAACCTAATTTTGGGTCGAAATTCATGTATATATTGTACCCTCAAAAATCCTATATAGTCATGGGACAAAACTTCCCAATGCCATAAATCGGCCAAAACTCAACCGATTTTCACGAGGTTGGGCTTTTTATTCATGGTTTGGCCCCTTTATTAATTTGGCATTCAAATCTGACAACCTAATTTTGGGTCGAAATTCATGTATATATTGTACCCTCAAAAATCCTATGTAGTCATGGGACAAAACTTCCCAATGCCATAAATCGGCCAAAACTCAACCGATTTTCACGAGGTTGGGCTTTTTATTCATGGTTTGGCCCCTTTATGAATTTGGCATTCAAATCTGACAACCTAATTTTGGGTCGAAATTCATGTATATATTGTACCCTCAAAAATCCTATATAGTCATGGGACAAAACTTCCCAATGCCATAAATCGGCCAAAACTCAACCGATTTTCACGAGGTTGGGCTTTTTATTCATGGTTTTGCCCCTTTATTAATTTGGCATTCAAATCTGACTACCTAATTTTGGGTCGAAATTCATGTATATATTTTACCCTCAAAAATCCCATATAGTCATGGGACAAAACTTCCCAATGCCATAAATCGGCCAAAACTCAACCGATTTTCACGAGGTTGGGCTTTTTATTCATGGTTTTGCCCCTTTATTAATTTGGCATTTAAAACTGGCAACCTAATTTTGGGTCCAAATTCATGTAAATATTGTCCCCTGAAAAATCCCATATAGTCATGGGACAAAACTTCCCAATGCCATAAATCGGCCAAAACTCAACCGATTTTCACGAGGTTGGGCTTTTTATTCATGGTTTGGCCCCTTTATGAATTTGGCATTCAAATCTGACAACCTAATTTTGGGTCCAAATTCATGTAAATATTGTCCCCTGAAAAATCCGATATAGACATGGGTCAAAACTTCCCAATCCCATAACTCGGTAAAAACTCAACCGATTTTCACGAGGTTGGGCTTTTTATTCATGGTTTGGCCCCTTTATGAATTTGGCATTCAAATCTGACAACCTAATTTTGGGTCGAAATTCATGTATATATTGTACCCTCAAAAATCCTATAGTCATGGGACAAAACTTCCCAATGCCATAAATCGGCCAAAACTCAACCGATTTTCACGAGGTTGGGCTTTTTATTCATGGTTTGGCCCCTTTATTATTTTGGCATTCAAATCTGACAACCTAATTTTGGGTCGAAATTCATGTATATATTGTACCCTCAAAAACCCCATATAGTCATGGGACAAAACTTCCCAATGCCATAAATCGGCCAAAACTCAACCGATTTTCACGAGGTTGGGCTTTTTATTCATGGTTTGGCCCCTTTATGAATTTGGCATTCAAATCTGACAACCTAATTTTGGGTCGAAATTCATGTATATATTGTACCCTCAAAAATCCTATATAGTCATGGGACAAAACTTCCCAATGCCATAAATCGGCCAAAACTCAACCGATTTTCACGAGGTTGGGCTTTTTATTCATGGTTTGGCCCCTTTATTATTTTGGCATTCAAATCTGACAACCTAATTTTGGGTCGAAATTCATGTATATATTGTACCCTCAAAAATCCTATATAGTCATGGGACAAAACTTCCCAATGCCATAAATCGGCCAAAACTCAACCGATTTTCACGAGGTTGGGCTTTTTATTCATGGTTTGGCCCCTTTATGAATTTGGCATTCAAATCTGACAACCTAATTTTGGGTCGAAATTCATGTATATATTGTACCCTCAAAAATCCTATATAGTCATGGGACAAAACTTCCCAATGCCATAAATCGGCCAAAACTCAACCGATTTTCACGAGGTTGGGCTTTTTATTCATGGTTTGGCCCCTTTATTAATTTGGCATTCAAATCTGACAACCTAATTTTGGGTCGAAATTCATGTATATATTGTACCCTCAAAAATCCTATGTAGTCATGGGACAAAACTTCCCAATGCCATAAATCGGCCAAAACTCAACCGATTTTCACGAGGTTGGGCTTTTTATTCATGGTTTGGCCCCTTTATGAATTTGGCATTCAAATCTGACAACCTAATTTTGGGTCGAAATTCATGTATATATTGTACCCTCAAAAATCCTATATAGTCATGGGACAAAACTTCCCAATGCCATAAATCGGCCAAAACTCAACCGATTTTCACGAGGTTGGGCTTTTTATTCATGGTTTTGCCCCTTTATTAATTTGGCATTCAAATCTGACTACCTAATTTTGGGTCGAAATTCATGTATATATTTTACCCTCAAAAATCCCATATAGTCATGGGACAAAACTTCCCAATGCCATAAATCGGCCAAAACTCAACCGATTTTCACGAGGTTGGGCTTTTTATTCATGGTTTTGCCCCTTTATTAATTTGGCATTTAAAACTGGCAACCTAATTTTGGGTCCAAATTCATGTAAATATTGTCCCCTGAAAAATCCCATATAGTCATGGGACAAAACTTCCCTATCCCATAACTCGGTCAAAACTCAACCGATTTTCACGAGGTTGGGCTTTTTATTCATGGTTTTGCCCCTTTATTAATTTGGCATTTAAATCTGACAACCTAATTTTGGGTCCAAATTCATGTAAATATTGTCCCCTGAAAAATCCAATATAGACATGGGTCAAAACTTCCCAATCCCATAACTCGGTAAAAACTCAACCGATTTTCACGAAGTTGAGGTTTTTATTCATGGTTTGGCCCCCATTTTTAAATGGCATTCAAAACTGGCAACATAATTTTAGGTCCAAAATCATGTACATATTGTACCCTCAAAAATCCCATATAGTCATGGGACAAAACTTCCCAATCCCATAAATCGGCCAAAACTCAACCGATTTTCACGAGGTTGGGCTTTTTATTCATGGTTTTGCCCCTTTATGAATTTGGCATTCAAATCTGACAACCTAATTTTGGGTCCAAATTCATGTAAATATTGTCACCTGAAAAATCCAATATAGACATGGGTCAAAACTTCCCAATCCCATAACTCGGTAAAAACTCAACCGATTTTCACGAAGTTGAGGTTTTTATTCATGGTTTGGCCCCCATTTTTAAATGGCATTCAAAACTGGCAACATAATTTTAGGTCCAAAATCATGTACATATTGTACCCTCAAAAATCCCATATAGTCATGGGACAAAACTTCCCAATCCCATAAATCGGCCAAAACTCAACCGATTTTCACGAGGTTGGGCTTTTAATTCATGGTTTTGCCCCTTTATGAATTTGGCATTCAAATCTGACAACCTAATTTTGGGTCCAAATTCATGTAAATATTGTCCCCTGAAAAATCCAATATAGTCATGGGACAAAACTTCCCAATCCCATAACTCGGTCAAAACTCAACCGATTTTCACGAAGTTGAGGTTTTTATTCATGGGTTGGCTCCCATTTTAAAATGCAATTCAAAACTGGCAACATAATTTTGGGTCCAAAATCATGTACATATTGTACCCTCAAAAATCCCATATAGTCATGGGACAAAACTTCCCAATGCCATAAATCGGCCAAAACTCAACCGATTTTCACGAGGTTGGGCTTTTTATTCATGGTTTTGCCCCTTTATGAATTTGGCATTCAAATCTGACAACCTAATTTTGGGTCCAAAATCATGTACATATTGTACCCTCAAAAATCTCATATAGTCATAGGACAAAACTTCCCAATGCCATAAATCGGCCAAAACTCAACCGATTTTCACGAGGTTGGGCTTTTTATTCATGGTTTGGCCCGTTTATTAATTTGGCATTCAAATCTGACAACCTAATTTTGGGTCCAAATTCATGTAAATATTGTCCCCTGAAAAATCCGATATAGACATGGGTCAAAACTTCCCAATCCCATAACTCGGTAAAAAGTCAACCGATTTTCACGAGGTTGGGCTTTTTTTTCATGGCTTGGCTCCTTTATTAATTTGGCATTCACATCTGACAACCTAATTTTGGGTCCAAATTCATGTAAATATTGTCCCCTGAAAAATCCGATATAGACATGGGTCAAAACTTCCCAATCCCATAACTCGGTAAAAACTCAACCGATTTTCACGAAGTTGAGGTTTTTATTCATGGTTTGGCCCCCATTTTTAAATGGCATTCAAAACTGGCAACATAATTTTGGGTCGAAATTCATGTATATATTTTACCCTCAAAAATCCCATATAGTCATGGGACAAAACTTCCCAATGCCATAAATCGGCCAAAACTCAACCGATTTTCACGAGGTTGGGCTTTTTATTCATGGTTTTGCCCCTTTATTAATTTGGCATTTAAATCTGACAACCTAATTTTGGGTCCAAATTCATGTAAATATTGTCCCCTGAAAAATCCAATATAGACATGGGTCAAAACTTCCCAATCCCATAACTCGGTAAAAACTCAACCGATTTTCACGAAGTTGAGGTTTTTATTCATGGTTTGGCCCCCATTTTTAAATGGCATTCAAAACTGGCAACATAATTTTAGGTCCAAAATCATGTACATATTGTACCCTCAAAAATCCCATATAGTCATGGGACAAAACTTCCCAATCCCATAAATCGGCCAAAACTCAACCGATTTTCACGAGGTTGGGCTTTTTATTCACGGTTTTGCCCCTTTATGAATTTGGCATTCAAATCTGACAACCTAATTTTGGGTCCAAATTCATGTAAATATTGTCACCTGAAAAATCCAATATAAACATGGGACAAAACTTCCCAATCCCATAACTCGGTCAAAACTCAACCGATTTTCACGAAGTTGAGGTTTTTATTCATGGTTTTGCCCCTTTATGAATTTGGCATTCAAATCTGACAACCTAATTTTGGGTCCAAATTCATGTAAATATTGTCCCCTGAAAAATCCGATATAGACATGGGTCAAAACTTCCCAATCCCATAACTCGGTCAAAACTCAGCCGATTTTCACGAGGTTGGGCTTTTTATTCATGGCTTGGCTCCTTTATTAATTTGGCATTCACATCTGACAACCTAATTTTGGGTCCAAATTCATGTAAATATTGTCCCCTGAAAAATCCGATATAGACATGGGTCAAAACTTCCCAATCCCATAACTCGGTAAAAACTCAACCGATTTTCACGAAGTTGAGGTTTTTATTCATGGTTTGGCCCCCATTTTTAAATGGCATTCAAAACTGGCAACATAATTTTGGGTCGAAATTCATGTATATATTGTACTCTCAAAAATCCTATATAGTCATGGGACAAAACTTCCCAATGCCATAAATCGGCCAAAACTCAACCGATTTTCACGAGGTTGGGCTTTTTATTCATGGTTTTGCCCGTTTATGAATTTGGCATTCAAATCTGACAACCTAATTTTGGGTCCAAAATCATGTATATATTGTACCCTCGAAAATCCCATATAGTCATGGGACAAAACTTCCCAATGCCATAAATCGGCCAAAACTCAACCGATTTTCACGAAGTTGAGGTTTTTATTCATGGTTTGGCCCCTTTATTAATTTGGCATTCAAATCTGACAACCTAATTTTGGGTCCAAAATCATGTAAATATTGTCCCCTGAAAAATCCAATATAGACATGGGTCAAAACTTCCCAATCCCATAACTCGGTAAAAACTCAACCGATTTTCACGAAGTTGAGGTTTTTATTCATGGTTTGGCCCCCATTTTTAAATGGCATTCAAAACTGGCAACATAATTTTGGGTCTAAAATCATGTACACATTGTACCCTCAAAAATCCCATATAGTCATGGGACAAAACTTCCCAATCCCATAACTCGGTCAAAACTCAGCCGATTTTCACGAGGTTGGGCTTTTTATTCATGGTTTTGCCCCTTTATGAATTTGGCATTCAAATCTGACAACCTAATTTTGGGTCCAAAATCATGTATATATTGTACCCTCAAAAATCCCATATAGTCATGGGACAAAACTTCCCAATGCCATAAATCGGCCAAAACTAAACCGATTTTCACGAAGTTGAGGTTTTTATTCATGGTTTGGCCCCTTTATTAATTTGGCATTCAAATCTGACAACCTAATTTTGGGTCCAAATTCATGTAAATATTGTCCCCTGAAAAATCCAATATAGACATGGGGCAAAACTTCCCAATCCCATAACTCGGTAAAAACTCAACCGATTTTCACGAAGTTGAGGTTTTTATTCATGGTTTGGCCCCCATTTTTAAATGGCATTCAAAACTGGCAACATAATTTTGGGTCCAAAATCATGTACACATTGTACCCTCAAAAATCCCATATAGTCATGGGACAAAACTTCCCAATCCCATAACTCGGTCAAAACTCAGCCGATTTTCACGAGGTTGGGCTTTTTATTCATGGTTTTGCCCCTTTATTAATTTGGCATTCAAATCTGACTACCTAATTTTGGGTCCAAATTCATGTAAATATTGTCCCCTGAAAAATCCAATATAGACATGGTTCAAAACTTCCCAATCCCATAACTCGGTAAAAACTCAACCGATTTTCACGAAGTTGAGGTTTTTATTCATGGTTTGGCCCCCATTTTTAAATGGCATTCAAAACTGGCAACATAATTTTGGGTCCAAAATCATGTACATATTGTACCCTCAAAAATCCCATATAGTCATGGGACAAAACTTCCCAATCCCATAACTCGGTCAAAACTCAACCGATTTTCACGAAGTTGAGGTTTTTATTCATGGTTTGGCTCCCATTTTAAAATGGCATTCAAAACTGGCAACATAATTTTGGGTCCAAAATCATGTACATATTGTACCCTCAAAAATCCCATATAGTCATGGGACAAAACTTCCCAATGCCATAAATCGGCCAAAACTCAACCGATTTTCACGAGGTTGGGCTTTTTATTCATGGTTTTGCCCCTTTATGAATTTGGCATTCAAATCTGACAACCTAATTTTGGGTCCAAAATCATGTATATATTGTACCTCAAAAATCCCATATAGTGGGACAAAACTTCCCAATGCCATAAATCGGCCAAAACTCAACCGATTTTCACGAGGTTGGGCTTTTTATTCATGGTTTGGCCCGTTTATGAATTTGGCATTCAAATCTGACAACCTTATTTTTGGTCCAAAATCATGTATATATTGTACCTCAAAAATCCCATATAGTGGGACAAAACTTCCCAATCCCATAACTCGGTCAAAACTCAATCGATTTTCACGAAGTTGAGGTTTTTATTCATGGTTTGGCTCCCATTTTAAAATGGCATTCAAAACTGACAACATAATTTTGGGTCCAAAATCATGTACATATTGTACCCTCAAAAATCCCATATAGTCATGGGACAAAACTTCCCAATGCCATAAATCGGCCAAAACTCAACCGATTTTCACGAGGTTGGGCTTTTTATTCATGGTTTGGCCCCTTTATTAATTTGGCATTCAAATCTGACAACCTAATTTTGAGTCCAAATTCATGTAAATATTGTCCCCTGAAAAATCCAATATAGACATGGGTCAAAACTTCCCAATCCCATAACTCGGTAAAAACTCAACCGATTTTCACGAAGTTGAGGTTTTTATTCATGGTTTGGCCCCCATTTTTAAATGGCATTCAAAACTGGCAACATAATTTTGGGTCCAAAATCATGTACACATTGTACCCTCAAAAATCCCATATAGTCATGGAACAAGACTTCCCAATCCCATAACTCGGTCAAAACTCAACCGATTTTCACGAGGTTGGGCTTTTTATTCATGGTTTTGCCCCTTTATTAATTTGGCATTCAAATCTGACTACCTAATTTTGGGTCGAAATTCATGTATATATTGTACCCTCAAAAATCCCATATAGTCATGGGACAAAACTTCCCAATGCCATAAATCGGCCAAAACTCAACCGATTTTCACGAGGTTGGGCTTTTTATTCATGGCTTTGCCCCTTTATTAATTTGGCATTCAAATCTGACAACCTAATTTTGGGTCCAAATTCATGTTAATATTGTCCCCTGAAAAATCCAATATAGACATGGGTCAAAACTTCCCAATCCCATAACTCGGTAAAAACTCAACCGATTTTCACGAAGTTGAGGTTTTTATTCATGGTTTGGCCCCCATTTTTAAATGGCATTCAAAACTGGCAACATAATTTTGGGTCCAAAATCATGTACATATTGTACCCTCAAAAATCCCATATAGTCATGGGACAAAACTTCCCAATCCCATAACTCGGTCAAAACTCAACCGATTTTCACGAAGTTGAGGTTTTTATTCATGGTTTGGCTCCCATTTTAAAATGGCATTCAAAACTGGCAACATAATTTTGGGTCCAAAATCATGTACATATTGTACCCTCAAAAATCCCATATAGTCATGGGACAAAACTTCCTAATGCCATAAATCGGCCAAAACTCAACCGATTTTCACGAGGTTGGGCTTTTTATTCATGGTTTGGCCCGTTTATGAATTTGGCATTCAAATCTGACAACCTAATTTTGGGTCCAAAATCATGTACATATTGTACCCTCAAAAATCCCATATAGTCATGGGACAAAACTTCCCAATGCCATAAATCGGCCAAAACTCAACCGATTTTCACGAGGTTAGGCGTTTTATTCATGGTTTGGCCCCTTTATTAATTTGGCATTCAAATCTGACTACCTAATTTTGGGTCGAAATTCATGTATATATTGTACCCCCAAAAATCCCATATAGTCATGGGACAAAACTTCCCAATGCCATAAATCGGCCAAAACTCAACCGATTTTCACGAGGTTGGGCTTTTTATTCATGGTTTGGCCCGTTTATGAATTTGGCATTCAAATCTGACAACCTAATTTTGGGTCCAAAATCATGTATATATTGTACCTCAAAAATCCCATATAGTCATGGGACAAAACTTCCCAATGCCATAAATCGGCCAAAACTCAACCGATTTTCACGAAGTTGAGGTTTTTATTCATGGTTTGGCTCCCAATTTAAAATTGCATTCAAAACTGACAACATAATTTTGGGTCCAAAATCATGTACATATTGTACCCTCAAAAATCCCATATAGTCATGGGACAAAACTTCCCAATGCCATAAATCGCCCAAAACTCAACCGATTTTCACGAGGTTGGGCTTTTTATTCATGGTTTGGCCCCTTTATTAATTTGGCATTCAAATCTGACAACCTAATTTTGGGTCCAAATTCATGTAAATATTGTCCCCTGAAAAATCCAATATAGACATGGGTCAAAACTTCCCAATCCCATAACTCGGTCAAAACTCAACCGATTTTCACGAAGTTGAGGTTTTTATTCATGGTTTGGCTCCCAATTTAAAATTGCATTCAAAACTGACAACATAATTTTGGGTCCAAAATCATGTACATATTGTACCCTCAAAAATCCCATATAGTCATGGGACAAAACTTCCCAATCCCATAACTCGGTAAAAACTCAACCGATTTTCACGGAGTTGAGGTTTTTATTTATGGCTTGGCCCCCATTTTAAAAGGGCATTTAAAACTGGCAACATAATTTTGGGTCAAAAATCATGTATGTATATATTGTACCCTCAGGCTTCCGTGTGTTTCGAGAAGGACCTTGGTTTTAGATCTCAAAAATTTGTTAAGATATATATTCATACATTTTTTAAATAATAATCTTCCATTCAGTTTATTCTAAAATTTGTTTGAATTTCATCAAGGGCTTAATCTTGTTCACAAAGAGAGTTAAAATGAAAATAACTCAGCTCCAAATTTTATTACTTTGAATATGAGAAATATACTTACTAAAAACCCATTAATTTTCACGTAGCCGTCAGTAAGTAGGGCCAGGAAATGGCAGTTAGTTGAGCTTGGCTGCATGAATTTCGAATGTTTTCGATTTCATTTGCCCGCAGGCGTGGCAAATCGAAGCGGTTTCCCAGTGTCTAATGACTGCCTTAGATGGGCAAACCGAAAACAAAGCAATGCCGACAATCGGCAAAAGATGACCAACAGACCGACAACCAACAGACCGATTACCCGACTACCCGACTACCCGACAACCGACACAGTTAACGCCCCCATGAAGACGCCACAATGGGCATGACTAATGCAAAATGCCTGACCATGCTCATAAACACCTCATCAGAGATCATTACAAAGCCTTCTACGAACGAAATTCGAATTAAATAGTTGGCAGACGTCGACCGTAGAAATTCCAAAAAGTAAAATGTCTCAATAAATTTGGGGCAACCAACGTGGACGACGACGCCGACGCCGACATCATCAGCATTACGATCGACACAATGCCGCATAAATCTTCGAGCCGATCACAGCTCGTTAAAAAATTAAATTAATAAAACTTAATTTGCGCATAAGGCAAAAGAACTCTAAAAAAAAGTATAAAAAAACAATGCAGTCCCACAGCAAATTACCAAATCTGTTCTCCAAATTAGCTGCCCACCAGTTCCCGATTGTTGCGAGCTATTTGCATTTTTTGTTTTAATTTCTTTTATTTTTCTTTTCAATTTTGTATACCCTTGTAGAGAGTATAGTAGCTAGGTCATGAAATGTGTAACGCATAGAAGGCGTTATCTCCGACCCCATAAAGTATATATGTTCTAAGCTTGCATAAGCAGTCGAATTGATACAGCCATATCCGGTTGTCCGTCCGTCGGGTTTCTGCGAACTAGTCTGTCAGTTTTAAGTCCATTAAAAAAACGTTGGTCTAAGTATATCGTCACACATCTGCAAAACCGTAAGGCAAATGTCTACAAGCGTATTAAAACTTCGGCGTGCCGAGCATATACATACTATCTCGTTTTTTTAATTTTTGTTGTTTATACCCTGTACTCATTGAAAGTGGGCAATATGATTTTGTGAACAATTGATGTCACAATCATCGCTGCACATATAAAGTATATACATACATATAGTCTTCACTTGGATTTTGGGACGTAACTCTTAATATTATTAACTTTTTCACAACGATAGTTCAAGAAGTCGATAAACATAGAATGATTCATTTTTAAATTCTCACCTCCCTCTTCATACTCTACAATAAATAAGAATTTTTTGATGCCGGGTCGTGGACTTTGGTATATACACACTTTTGTGTACTTCTCTCATTGCTTGCAGTTGAGACAAGAAGAAGTACAGCCACTGCATTAGCTGCGCAGTTTGAGATTTGTGTGCTCTGTCTTTCTAAGAGAAGTTACAAGTTTTTGCAGGGCATTTCCTGGTCCGGCACTACCAGCATAAGCCTTCTTATTAGTTTTTCATTGTTTTTTTGAGGGCGTTTTACGGCGCAGCTTATGACGATTGTTCATGGCGGTGGCGATGTCATCGGTTCGCTGCTGACAATGATCAATTTGGCGATCTTCAATGTGTCAAAAGTGGCGCCATCTGAGAGGGCGACTTGAATGAGTGGTCTCTTGGCGTCATTAACTGTCACGCCCAGTTGGTACTTTTTCACAACTCGACACGATTCCACTCAAAACTCGAACACCAAAGCATTCGCCTCTTTATGCTAGTGTTCATATATCTCAGCTCTTCAAATGTAATTCTCCAAAGCTTTATTGTCTCCATAAGAAATTTAGGGTAAGAAGTTTTCTAAGTGCTACTTTTCATTGCTCGATATAGTAAAGTCTCCACAAATCTGGAGTGTTCATAATTTATGAAAAAAACAACTTTTATTTTATATGCAAATAGTTTTAATGCTTCAACACAAGGCTCCACATCTTTACACAAGTGAAAATTCTTAATACTACTTACCAACAGTCTTCACTAGTCTACACAAGTCTCCACAAAACTTAACAATCCTCTAATCGAGTATATCTGCAAAGCTTGCAGCTTTTAAGTCAAGTCAAGTCAAGTCTTCACAACACTTTTCCATTTTCTGGTATTCCAGTATACATGGAAAGTCTGCAGTACTGAAAAGGTCGCTTTCCAATACTCTTCATTTCTCTACACAAGTCTCCTTAACATCTAACATGATAATTTCCAATACTCTTCACTAGTCTATACAAGTCTCCACAACGCTGTACAATTTCTTGATTTTCGAGAATATCTTGTGTCATTTGCTACTTTCCAACACTTCACTTGTCTACAAAAGTCTCCATTACACTGACCAGTGTTTTTTTTTGAGTATACCTGTAAAGCTTGCAACATTTAAAATGAAACTTTCTAACACTCTTTACTAGTTCATAGAAGTTTTTACAAAATTGTAAAATTTTCTGGCTTTCGAGTCTACACAAAAAATGATATTTGTTTACCTGGAAAGCCTAAGGCAAAAATCAATTACGCGCCCTCTTCAGTTTTCCACGGCTCACATTAATGAAAATCAAAAGAAAACTCAATGATGACGCCCGCCACATGCAGCGCTGCCATCAAAAAACAACAAAAATGAAAACAAAATTAAAAAAAAAATGAAACGAAATGAAAACTGAGACACGGTAGTTTTTTCTTCTGACTCAATTTGGGTAAAACAAATTCATTACGCAACAACAACAACAACAACAACTACTACGGCAGCCACAGAGCGCAACGGATGTGGCCCATGACAAATGAAGGGCCGCCCAGCGGGCGGGCTAAGCCAATAAAGCAAAAGCCACACACAACGAGCGTCCGATGGAGTCGCCGTTTTCCAACTCGGACTTGGACGCGTCGGGTCACCTCGTCCACGGTTTAGCGTGAAAAATGTGTGAGAAAAGCCACACAAGTTGCCAACTTGGCATCTTAAGCGTATTTGATTGAGTTGCATTTCCTATCGAGCGGTCAGTGCGAGCGAGACAGAGGGAGAGAGATGACGAGAGAGATCACTTTAAGACTTTCCATATAAAAACAGAAACGGAACTTTCATTGGAAAATCGGTGCGTAACCGTAGACAACTTCAAAAAAAAAAAAATGTATAGAAATAAATAAAAATAAAACAGAAAATGAAACTCGCTTATGACGACCAAATGTTGACAAAACAAACAAATAAACAATAATCGCTGGCTGCCAGAGCCGAGACCGGCGCCAATTCAAAGGAAATCCGAGGCTCGAGGGCAAAAAAACAAAAAAAGGCGAAATGAGGCCAAGCGATGCTAACAAGAGCACAACGTGCACAAAGTTACGACTCAAATTACGGCAACAAGCAAATAGAGATAAAAAATACCAAAAATATTAGTGGAAATAAATCGAGTTCAAGCTGTGCGACTAGCAGATACCCTTTAACAAAAGAGTCTACTCATAAGATATGCCTAAGACAATCAAATTGTCAAGATGCTTATCAAAAATATGAATTTTATCGATTTGGTAAATAATATTATATATTTAATAACAATCAATATTTATCATTATCTGTCAAGATCAATATAATGAAACTGTTTCAAAAATTGAATTACAGCTTATTATTTTTGATTTCATACGGAAATATCCTCATAATACAAATAAAATGCTGAGGTGCTAATCCAAAATACAAAATATTACCCTGAACATCGATATTTATCTATTTGGCAAATGATATTCGAAATTTATAGTAATCGATAAGCACGGGCTTATAATGAAACCGTTCTGAAACACAGATTTCCAGAATAATCAAAAATACGAAATGAACGTGAATACCGTTTTTAAACACGGAATTCCAGAATTCTGACCTTTATAACTTATATATATATGTATATATATACTCAATATATCTTTGAATATATATTTATATAAATAAATATATAATATAAATATATATATATATATATATATATATATATATATATATATATATATATATATATATATATATATATATATATATATATATATATATATATATATATATATATATATATATATATATATATATATATATATATATATATATATATATATATATGTATACATCTATAAATCTATATCTCTGTATATCTAAGACATCTGCATATCTTTGTAGACTCAATATATCTTTGAAAATTGACGTATCTAACCTCAAATTTGATAATATATAAGAATACTTATCGATTTGACAGGAATTATCGAGAAAAATGATTCTGATTTGCGTATAATATATAAGCATATGCCTAAATGCAAATTATGGTCAACCCAGCTCCAATAATTGCTGAGCTTAACTCGCTGTCAAGATGAGATCCACTCGCTTCGATAAGCTGATCAATAATGTCTTAGCCAAAGAGCCACACAGATGTCGGTTACATGCGTTCGTATAACTCTAAAATGCCCCATTATACATTTGGTGCAGCCTCAGGGTATACAAAGATGAAGCACTGAAATCGATGCCCCGAAACTTGGCTCACGAACAAAACAAATCTCAGCGATCTGCACGCTTGACATGTAAGTAACGAAATGCAGCCAGCGCCTGTCATTATCCTTTTGTGCGTTTCCTGACCGCTTGTGTAATACGAGACATTAAAAAAAAAAAAAAAAAAACAGGAAAAAAAGATAGAAGTAGAGTACAAAAAAATACGTAAAGGAAAGTCAAGTGCGAGCGCCCTTAACTCATTTGGGTTTTTGTGCTGCAAAAGAAAAAAAACGCAAGAGGGGCACTTGACGAGCATCTTAAAGGATAAGTGCTTGGGCTTGGCACTTGAGTGCAGGACATTTACATAAAACTCGCATTTGATGACCACATGCGAGTGGCCTTCATTTTTGGCGCCCATTAAATTAGATGCCAGCTCAAGTGGACGTTGGCCGGGCTGGACGATTCGAGTCGAGTTGGGCACGCCTTCAAGTGCATCCGCATCCATCAACGGCAACGACAACGACCACGACGAGGATGACGAGGATGGCAAAAGGACATGGGACACAGGACCCAGGATGCACTGCACTAATTGCCAAAAAGTGTTTGGGTCTTCTTTTTTTTTTCTTTTTTGTCCTTTGCCTCAAGTTGAAACAGTTACCAAGTATCCTGGAAATTTGATTTTCATGTTTTGGATGTTTTGGTCTCGCCCCTGAGCTTGCGCTAAATTATGGTCTCTGCCAGGCACGCCTAGGTGGGCGAGCCCAACATTGTCACAAAATAAAGCATTTATCATTTCAATTGCAATTGCCACAAGTGGCAGCTGTATCTGCCGCATACAGATGCCACAACTCCGAACTGATTACTTGTATGTGAAGTACTCGCCGACTCGCTCTCAGCTAGCTGCCTAATCAGGTGTCGCATGTATAAAAACGTTAAGATAAAGCCTTGAGTTCATATTTATATTTACTTTGCTTAAATACTGAACATTTTGTAGGCCAACCGCAAGTCTCTACCCTTGTAGAAGGAATTACAATTTTGTCTTGAAATGTGTTAGGCATAGAAAAAGAAATCTCCGATCACGTAAAGTGTATATTTTCCACATCAGCATAAACAGACGAGTCCGGTTGTCCATCTGTTCATCAGTTTCTGCGCGAGCTCATCTCTCAGTTTTAAAGCTATAAACCTTGAATCTTAGCATAGGTCCGCCTTTCCTTTGCAGGCGGCATATGTGTCGCAACCAGCCGGATCGGACGATAAGTAGTTATGCTTTGATACTGAGTTTCACTTCAAAGTTTTTCTTTTAAGACGAAATAGTTTTTCATATATCTCAATGCATGAAAATGTATCAAAAACGATGAGAAGGTACCATGATTGGTTGTTTAAAATCTATTTTATTTTGGAAAACATGTGAAAAACCGAAATATTTAAAAATAAAATATACAAAATATTATTGAAAGTCAAAGCAAATATACTAAAAAATGTATAAAATAGCAGTGGAAAAAGTAAAATATCGAAAGAAAAACTGCATAAATCAAGTAACCATTTTGATACACTTATATGTACCTCCTGTAGCAAACTGTCATCTCCGGCTTGGACTTAAAGATCTCCATGCCAAATCCGATCTGCACATGGTAAATAAATGAAATCTCTAGAGCATCAACTACGCTTAGCTTATGTAGCTCCGCTATATACGATTCTTTCTGTCAGGATGTGGCTAATGCAGCCAAGTTGCGGCAATGGAATGTTTTATTTTGATCTGACAGCAAGTACAATCACCCAGACAAAGGCACAGACATGGGCATGCATATGGTAGATATATAGATGCTATATATGCATGGCAGATTATTTGCTAGCATTTGCATTTTTCGCTCAGACTTTGGACTTGTGGCCTGTGTGGTGTCAGCTGTCTACTGTCTGCCGCCTGCTGTCTGCTGTCTGTTGTCTGCTGGCTTTCGGTGACTGTATCCGAATATTTATGGAATGGAATCTGTTGCTAGGGCAGCCAAAGTAGATGCAGTTGAAAAGAATTTCCAGCCTATGTCAACGTCGCGCCATGGCTGTGCTCTACCAAAATAGAGTTCTCGCCCCCAAATGGCAGAGAGGGGTCTGCGATGATTTTTCCGTTTTTATTTTTTCGCATTAAACATGTCAAACGCTCGTCTGGGCGTGTCTGCATCAACGTCGCCTGCAATTAATAAAGGTGCGACATGGTGAGCTCTTTGGCGAGGGGCTGGCGTGCAACTGATCGCTCAACCTTGTCTCTGGCCCCTCTCGGATGCTCCCTATTGTACCCCAAAATGTGTGCGTGTCTGCTCTGAAAATAGATCGAGTGCTCATCTGCTTAGCCCTGCAAGCAGGCGCTTCCTGTTCCTACCCCTGGCTGTCTGCGTGTGTGTGTTAATTTGTCGCCCGCAGGGCTGCAAATGCCAGCGACTTAAGTGGTAAGCTAAGACTCTCCCTTCCCCTCCCCCTACCCTTCTCCTCCCCCTTATCACACGCCCATGCCCTGATTCTTGTTATTTATTTGCTGCGTCTGTTTGTCATTTGATGTGGGGAAGCTGCCCTCAGTACTCGCCCCTCTTCTAAACGCCACCTTTTTATGACTTTGGCTTGCAACATTTTTCAATCTGGCGGGGCTTACCTGCAACGGGGGGCCCTGCTGGGAACGATTATTGATCTCTAAGCATAGATTCGTTACATATTCGTGACTATTTTTGGATGCCTGACAACCCCCACAGCCCCAACTAAAAACACTTCCGCTGCATTGATATCACGTGCCATGCTGACAATCACCAAAGACACTGAAGTGTGGCCAGCTTTAAAAAATGAAAACAATCTTTAAGCTTTATGTCAATGAAATTTTTGCATTTTTTAAATTTCAATCGAAATTTTTGTTTATATTTGAAGGGCTTACAACTTGAAATATATTTATGAAAGACCTAAGACCTTACTAAAGGGAAAACTGTGTTGGGCCGCCGTCCGCTAATTTCTGTCCGCTGAAGATCCGCCCAATTTCTGTCCGCCTAATAGAGGGCTAATGTTCGGAGAGTTTCTGTTCTACATTTGAATATATAAATTTATATGGCAAATTTTGTGTGCGTAGCTCTTATAACCTTCGAGTTATGTTTAACAAGCCTTTTTTTTCGAAATCGATATTTATCGATATTATGGAAATGGGGAAAGATATCGTAACGCGATTATTTACTTTAAACTCCTCTGCTCTCTAGCGCTTGTAGTTTTCGAGGTTGACGCATTCCTGATTGAGAATATATAGCCTTATGTTGCTTAACCCATTGTAACCTTTTCTTAACCCCTTAAGAATGGAGCTAGCTCCATAAAGAGTTGTTTTTTATGCCTCTTATACCCACATACTGCTCATATTTATGCATTTTCAATGGAAAATTGGTTGCAAGTTTTGGGTTGCTTGCTGAGCTGTGCCTGTATATTTAAAAAGCTTGCCAAGCACTTGATATTTGTGAATTGAATAAATAGAAGGCAAAGCTCTAAATTCATACGTTTCGCTTCAGCTATATTTTATTTTTTCATGCACATCACCTGGTTTTTGGCTACGTGGCGATATAAATTGAAAGCGTTGAAGCTACCTATGGCCAGATAAAGAGGATCAGGCGCTGTCATGTGGCAGTCATGCCCTGCCCTGCCCCCCACCCCATCCCTGCCCATTGCAATGCCAGTCCGCGTTGCACAAAACATTTGGCGCCTGCGTTTGAGTGTGTGCCCAATCGCAACCCCATTAAAATGTCATGGAATTTCACTTAAAATTCCTTGCAATTTTCCCATTTGGCCAAACTGCTTTTTGTTTTGTCGCTGCAGCAGCAGTGCAGGAGGGGGGGAGGAGATTCAAAGTGGGGTAGGGACGGGAGTAGTCAGGACGTAGGTTAGCCTGTGCTGCATGTTAGCTGTTGAGGTAGATGTGGCAAAAACTTTGACTGGCATTGTATTGCCCCGACACATTTGCACTGCCATTGCACGTGGAAATGAAGTGCGTGCGGTTTTCGTTTAACGTTTTGCATTGCATTTTGGCGTCGGAATAGCTCAAGCTGCGAAAAATGCAAGCCTGTTAATATGCGTAAGGCTGCTGCTGTTGCTCCTGCTGCTGCTGTTGCTCCTGCTGCTGCTGTTGCTGCTGCTGCTGCTGTTGCTGTTGCTGCTGCTGCTTTTGCTATTGCTATCCTGCCAGCTGGGCGTCCTGCCATTTGGGTTGCATTTCCTCAACGCTGTCATTGATATCGCGCTGCGCTGGGCAATGCCGTGCGCGGCGTCTTCGTTTGCCTCGGTTTTTGTCGCCTGTTGTTAATTGTCATTGCGTCGCTTTAAGCCGCTCAGCAGTGGCAGCAGTGCTGACGGCAACAGTGCTTGTTCTTCTTGTTGCTATACCCTGCAGCCATCGAAAATGGCTAAATGGGCATAATGTTTGCCTGCAAGTGTATGTAACAGGCAGCAGCAAACAATTTCAATAAATTATATAGATTTTCTTTTAGCAGCTCAGCTCAGCTTCGTATGTCTCTGACCTGAGGCTTATTATGTGGTGTCACGGCTAATCAGGAGCTCACAGATCTTGCTCCGTTCTGGTTTTTGTTGACGGCGCTTCGGGGTGTTTCGGGGTGTTTGTGGCTAGAGCAATTGCTTGAAGTGGAGTTGCAACCGGGTGCCGTGATCCTTAGATCGGAAGAGTTCTCAGATAAGCCTCCCGCCAAAGCCAAGGTGGAAGATACAACCAAACAGTTGATAGTTACCTGTGCAATTTATTTTCCAAATGGGGCGCTGATTGACGTCTAAATGAACCCTTTAATAAGAAACATGAGATTAAGCTATCACTATTGCAGAAGCGCATGCGCAGCCCATTGACATTAATGTCTCTCCTATTAAAAAATTGATTAACATATACTCTCGTTTAATTCTATGCATTACCATTTTGTTATCCCTCACATATCCATAATATCAATAAATATCGATTTTAAGACTTGGTTGTTCAAAATTGATATGTGGCTTCTTCAATACTATGTACATTAGAAGAACATTTAATTTTTAGGACAAGACCCCCTCATTTTTTCTGATCTTGTTCTTTGGTATGTAATGTTTAGGCACTGCAAACTTCATAAAGAGTTATGCAAGAGCACATCGCTCATAAGTTGTGGCTAAGGACAGAAGCAGCACAGACGCAGCGCAGGTTCAAGTGATTGTACTGGCTGCTTGTCGGTGAGTGCAGGGTATCTGCTAGTCTGGTGCATTCGACCAGCTAACTGCCACTCACTGCTGTTGTTGCTGTGACAGTTGCTGTTGTTGTAACTGCTGTGTTGCTATTTTCACGCGCGGTTAGCGGCCGTAATTGCATTGCCAAGTAAACGGCGCACCGCATGTGAGCAGCGAGTGTATATGTGCGTGTGTGTGTGTCTGTTGTGTCTAGTATGCGCGTGTGTGCACTATGCGTTGGCGTAAGTGAAATTTATTTCAACAACCCCGCCAGGCAGTCAGCAAACTGTCGTTTTCGCCAACTTAGGCGCACCTTGTTCTTACCGTCTCAGCCTGTGGCCCGCCTGTACAGTGGGCCACGGGCTGCCGAAAATTGCAGTAGGGCTTGTCAGTGGCAGGCACTCAATTTAATTAGATGTACGTTACATTGTATACAGCTATCAAAAGCTGAAATTTATCCAAAAGGCGTTCAACTGCCTAAGGCAAAAAGCTGGCTGTCTGCCACCGACCAACATTTGGGAAAGTAATTTCGCTCTGCTCAGAATATCACTTGACATTTGCGATTGCTTTTTTGATTGAATTCGAAGAGTTAATTGTGAACTGCAGCGCTAAGACAGCGATAGGGTTTTCTCCCTTACATTCATTAAATTTAAGTGAATCATAACTTATTCACATGGAAGTGACTTAATTGAGTAACAGTCGCTCGGATAAAGCCCACTAACCAAAGCCTAATGAGTTTCTCACTGTTTCAGTTCATAGTTTATAAACTTGAAAAAGTTATCAATGTTAACTTGAACAATTTAAGAAAGTTATAAAAATAAGATAGATAGATCAGCTGTCCCAGCCTTTTCACCTAAACAAGATTAGGGCTCGAACCCCGAATGGCATGAAAAACAAAGCTCTATAAAAAAAAAAATATTAAAGAGGTTAGGTTAACTAACCTATGTTATATATAGATATATAATATACTATACCATATAATACAATATCAATAGTATAGTACTATATTGAATCTAATATAACTTAAATCATAATTTTTATAATATGCAAAACGTTAATTATAATTGTTATAATTTTCTTTGGCTGCGGTGGCAAATGGCTCGCTCCCATTTAAAATTTCCTTTATCAGGCGCATCTCCGCTTCGAAAAGGCTTTCGTATTGTGATCCCTATTTCGCGCTGTTCGCTTTCATCTTTTGGCTGTGTTCAGATAGCAATGATTATGCCATCTCAACACAGATATTAATATTAATAATAACAATAATAATAATTATACAAATAATATGACAAAACTGTGCTAATGTACACTTCAATTAGGCGAACATCCCTTTCAGGCGGGCACTTTCTTTAGGCCATATTCATTCCTTTTCTATTAGTTGGAGACTCTCCTTTTGACCGGAGACACATTAGTCGACATACGATGTCCGCTCAAGAGAGTTTTCACTGTATAAAAGTCTTTGACATATTCTCTGCTGTCTTAAGTGTGACCGAAGTTTTGTAAGCTTACTATAGCTTACTATTGTCTTCTTCGTTTTATTTTTGTTTCTCAATTGTTTATCAAGTTAAATTGAGCATTTCAATATTTTTTCCATTCACCATTCACCTGGCATTTTTCTTAAATTTTGTTGCAAATTGCCAAGGGAGTGTATTTTACAGCACGATCTTCTAGGGTCTGGCTTGTGGGGAAGTAAAGCAAAAAGTGGAGATTTTTGTCGCTAACTGGGTATACTCCAATGGGCTATGCCCAGTTTTCATTTTCATCTGTGAATATTGAATGAAAAAGCGGCACTTGAACTCATGATTGCTGAACCGAGTTGGGTTAAGGGCTATGCCGAGCGGTCTGATCGGCGGCTGTTGATCTTGAGCAAACAATGCGAGTAGATTAGGTACTTGACACGCTTAGAAAGCAAACGGCTCAGTTTTGGAAATTTGGCTGCAGGGCGTGTGCGGCTTTCTAATGCGTAAACCAAAATCTAGCAATGATATTGAGTATTTGCAATAATTCAGCATAGAATCATTGCGAAGAAAGCGTGAACTTTTCAGTGGAGCCCGCGCAAAGCCGCAGCTGATATGCTTTTTGCATATCATTGACGGCTATAAAAGCCAACGAGTCGCTGGACCAGGCCAACAGTCATCGGCAGCAGCAGGCACACAATGATTCGAGCTGTTTACCTTTGGACTCTGCTGGCACTGCTGTCGGCCCAGACGCTGCTTTCTTGGGGCGCTGCGGACCAGTCCCGGCTGGCCGGACTCTATGTCAAGGATGGCAACGAGAATGGGCAGCTGCGTTTTCTGGCCTCCGGCCTGAACAGCAATACTAACGGTGTCAGCGGCAGCAACGGCCTAAACGCGGCACTCAATAGCTACATAACCAACAAGCAGGACATGCTCGAACAGTTGCGTCCAACCAGCACAAATGCTGGCTCCGGCTTGGGTGTGACAGGCACGGGCACGGGCACCGGGACTGGCCTGGGCCTGGGCACTTTAACAGGCACTTTAACAGGCACGGGTACAGGCACGGGTACAGGCACCAGCAATACCGCTGCCAACAATGCCATCTATGTGAGTCTGGGCAATGGCAATGCATCGCCCACGGGCAGCAACACCCAAGCAGCCCTCAATCAGGCGATCTATGGCTCCACGCCCGTCAACAATTTGCTGCCACAGATCGTTGGCCAGGCGATCGCACAGCGCACCCGTCCCGCCGACAACAGCAATCGGCGACGCGTCGTTCAGCAACGGCGACGACGCGTCAACAAAAAGACAAACGGCAGACGCCGCCGTCGCAAGGGCAACAAGAACGGCAAGAAGCGGCCCCAGGTGGTGGTTGTGCGACCCAATCGCGGCTGAGCAGCGACCAATCAGACAGTCGACCAGTCGGCCAGTCGGCAGCCAGCCCTGCCACAAACTTCCTTTATTTAACACCACATTTTTTTAACACAATTTTTTTTTTTATTATAAAGTTAAATTATTTATTTATTCAATGAATTTCGTTACTCAATTAAACTATGCAGGAAAACAATTCATAAATAGTTTTAAATTGAACAGGTTAGCGCCGTAACGGTTTGGCCGCCTAAAGACAAGGCGAATCCAAATCTTAAAGCTGATCAATTTGTTTCAATTGTAAAGTTCGAACCAAGATCTGGGTTCAAAGCTGTGAACAACTGCTTCATGAATCGAAGCAGTGGTTCAAACCGTTAATCAAACCAATATATTTTTACCCTATTGCAGGCATTACATAAGTCGGAACATAATGTAGCTTCCATAGAAAAGATCGGTAGAAAAGACGGTTTATGTTTGGCAAAGTATTCTGTTTTCCAAGATCAATTTTATCAAACTCAGCATTTACCAGCTTCACTATTCATATGTATCTGCATAAGGCAAATGTCTACAAGGGTATTAGATCTTCGGCGTGAGAAGATAACTTTTTTGCGTTTCTTCTTTTTGATTAATTTTTCTGTTGTTATAATTTTATTTGAATAGGTGGAATGTCGATCATATATGACAATATATTTTGAATTATGTTTACACAAAGTCCAAAAAGTCAAAAAAAAAAATGGTTAAAAATCAATTTTTATTTGCATACTTCAAAGTATTATTTAAACATTTTTAATGTGCTACGATAAAAAATATTATTTAGTATTTAAAAAAATTAAAATCTAACAAAAATGTGAACATGGCTTAAAGCAAAACCAGGCTCACGAACCGAAGCCATGAGCTAGGCTTCGGTTCGCGCCGTGAACCGAACTTTAACAATTGTGTTTTTTAGTGCTGCAATTGTACAAATAAATTCTGTACTAAATTTCCAAGCTGCCACTTTAATGGCCAGGACACCTTGTGGGGCACGTGCCGCTGCCGCTGTCGGCGCCGGCGCCGCTGCCGGGGCAAGTTCCTGCTGCAGTTGCCTGTTGATTTAGTTGCCTTGGCTGGGTCTGGCCTGGTCAAGTGCAAGACAAACGGCCGCTCCATGTGGCGGCCAATGACTTGATAAATGCACGAGAAGCGGTCGCCATTGCTGGTGTCCAGTTTGGGTGTGTGTATGTGCGTGTGTGCGGGTGTGTGTGCGCCTCGTGCTGCTCATGACTGTAATGAGCCTGTAAGTGGCCCTAATCAGTGTCATAATAATAGAAATTAATCACTGACTGCGCCACAGCGTCGTTGGCCACCTGCTGCAGCTAGGCACAGTTGGAGGCAGTGGCTCAAGGCGCAAGGGGCAAGGCGCAAGGCGCAAGGCTCGAGGCGACAGGCTAAAGGCTCAAGGCTCAAGGCTATTCGTTGGCATGCAAGTTCAGGGTGGGCAGGCGCTGGTTTGGTTTGGCTTTGAAGATTCCTGCGGTTTTGTGCAGCTTGCTGCGCATACTTTGTAAATGTTTTGTAATGATTTGATTTGAAATTCATTTGAATTATTGCTTGCTTCCGGCTTCCGGTGCCTTCGAAATACTTTCCTGTTTCAGTTAAGTTGAGCCAAAGCCACAGCACCACAGGCGGTCGCACAGTTGTATGCTATGGAAAGGCCACTCTAAAGGCCACTGTGACTTGCATTGCCATCGCACCGCGCCGCCCCCCCTCCTTGACATCGTCTCCATATGATGTACCAGCAACTTAGTTGGCCTGTTCCCTAGCCACACTCACACACATACACACACTCGAACACACGCATACATATGTGGCTCTAAGTCTGTCCGTCTGCTCGTCATTTTCACTCGCTTCCCTCTCTCTCTCTGTCTATCTCTCTCTCTCCCACTCTCTGGCTGTGTCCCGGGAGTTTATTAAGTACTGCCAAGTATATGCAAGCAGTCCGAACAGCGTCGACGTCGCTGCCTGTGCGGAACTTTGTTAATATGCAAGTGAATGGACATTTCCGGTAGCTAGTGAACGTGCCAGGCCCAGGCTCTGAGACCGGAGACCGGGCATTGGGCGAGACCCACACCCAGGGCATAGCCAAGCCCACTTCTGAACCTTGCCCAGCTGAAGGGCATAAGCTTGGCTCCTGTATGGCGCACACACAGAGAGTTGTGTGTTTGTACAGAGAGTAACACGTGAACTCATTGGATACATTTTGTTGCCCTTTTCAAATGTCAGTCTTTTGCGATTTGCGCTTAGCTAGGTTTTGTTAATAAATTGCTATTATTATTATTATTATTACGGTTATTATTGTAATTATTTTCATTTTTATTATATCCTTTTTATTTTTTTTATAATTAATATAATAAATATTCTTACTAATCTTATACTTATTATTATTATTAATATTGTTTATCATTTCAATATGCAATAGAATTGAAGACTAATTCTTATGAGGTTCACTTGGGCAAAGATCAAGATATTTCAGATATGTTTTATGTATAGTTCGTCTGAGAGAATTATCGATCATGAAAAATTAAGAGTTCTACTAAAACAACTGAGACAGAAATAAACCTCTACTGCTTCAACTATGCTGACAAGTGCCAAAAGAAATTTGTGGAGTCTTGGTTTGGAATCGAACCAGGGCCTATAGATGCTGCAAGCCAGATTTACGAACTGAACCTATTGACGAGCCACTGGTTCAAGCTGTGAACCGAACCAGCGAAAACGTTTGTAGAGCTTGCAGTCAGGCAAAAAAAAACCAAGAGATAGTGCATTTGTGATTCGTTATGCGCTTGCCTTTGCTCGGCCATTTGTTACGTTTTTTCCTTTTATTTTGACTCCGCTCATGTGTAATTTTTTTCAATTAAAATGATTTGAGCAGACAACTTTGAACGCCGGCCCGCTCGAGGCTTTTGGCCACAGAAATACTTTTGGCAAAATTATAAATCATGCAGCAGGCACCAGCCACCAGGCAGCGGTCGGGGGCAGCGGCAGAGGCAGAAGCAGAGGCAGGGGCATTGGGTCAGCAGACATGAATCGCATTGGAAATCGACGTCAGTTGCTGGCACCAAAAAGCGTTGACAGTGCGCAGGAGGAAGGCGGCGGCGGTTCGGAGCGGGTTGGCCAAGTTTCGTTTTACTTTTGAAATAGTTGCAAAGTGGAAAAGTTTGAGCCGCATGCCGCATCATCAGCTGCCACAGTCTTCGCATCACCCACACACACAGAAGCACACACAGAGCCCACAACTAATGGCAGTTAATGCTCGCATTTGGCATGCAGAGTGCCTCAGCCAGAGTGTTGGAGCCGTTGCCACAACCAGATGCCTCTCGGCCTGTGCCTTTGCCTCTGCCTGTGTCGGGTCCTGTCTGTGGTCAGCGTGCGGTCAGCAGCCATAATTGTAGTTAAGGTTAATAAATGGCCGCCTTTGTCATTTATCAGGCACAAGCACAAAAAATTTACTCGGCCAACATTGCGAAACGCTCAATTGACGTGGCACAAAATTCAAGCGTTGGTTATTTATTTTATTTAATTTGTTGTTGTTATTTTTTTGTATTTTTATTGAATTTCAGCCTGGATTTGCGCTTGGCCAACGCTGATTTTAATTGCCGTGACGTGTTTGATTTTCTTGTTAAGCTTCTACTTCTACTTCTACTTCTACTTCTACTACCCTGGCCGGAATGGGCATATTGCTCTTATTGGCATTTTTGTAACTGGTGTTTTATTTGTTTTAAGCCAAATTAAATACTTAACTATTTTCTTTTTTCACGTATCAAGTGTTTTATATTCTATCAAGAAACATATATACTTTTTTTTAGAATGTATCTTGATTTTTTAGTTCAACTATTCTCTCTACAAAATTTGATTATATAATATGTAATAGTATAGAATGAATCGTGCGAAATTTATGTTCTTATACCTTCTAAGAGGGTATTATGATTTTGTCGTGATATGTTTAACGGATAGATTAAGACATCTCCGACCCCATAAGGTACATATAGTAAATTATAGATGAGCATCAGCAGACGAGTTGATATATACCCATGTTTGTCTGTCCGTCCGTCCGTCCGTCTGTTTCTATGAACTAGAATCTCACTTAAAACATTAACCATACAATATATGTTGTATGGTAGGTGGTTAAAGCTATCGTCTTGAAACTTTTCCGTATGTCCGTCTTTCTGTTGCAGGCAGTACATACATATGTCGGAGGCAGCAACTATATCAAAGTTGTCATAGGAATAATGGGTCGAAAAGTAGGTTTATGTATGGCAAAGTAGTCTGCTTTCCGCGGTATTTTATCAAACTTTCGAGCTTCACTATTCTCACATATCTGCAAAAGGCAATTGTCTACAAGGGCATTTAATCTTCGGCGTGAAGAAGATATCCTATTGTTTATTGCTTGCAGTTACATACATAATATTATAGACTAAATATATTTTACCAAATTGTTGGCTATCTGTCAGGGTATTACGCATTCGTGCAGAGCTTAGAACTGTTTGCTTAGCTGTTGTTTTTCTTTTGGTCACTTGACGTTTGATTTACTTAGTCGTCGCTCGTCCGCTTCACAGGCCAATTGGAAGCCAATTTTCAGCTTTGCGGCCTCCGCAGCAAGTGCGACCTTCTCGTGAATGCTTTTTAGCACACTTGTCGTCTCGATTCAACTCGAGTCGAGTGGAGTGGAGTGGAGTGAATGATTGTTGCCGTTGTTGTTGTTATTGTTGTACTTACTGTGGCTGCTGTCGTCTCCCCGTGGCGTCCATTCAATTTTTGCCATTTGGCTTGTTGGTTTTCGGCTGCGACTCTAGCTTGACACATTCTTGCTGATTGATTGATAAATGACTTTTAAAGTTAATTACTAAAATCAAGATACGTACGTTCATATATGTACAATATTTCAGGCATATATACATATACATATATATGTATACAAGTATATATCTTCACATACATATATAGAGCACACACAGCATGGCCATACCACAGTTGCCTTCGAGGCACGTTCACTCATATTTTGGCCTCAAAAGCAAAAACTTGAAATATTTGCAAAGACATTAATGATAGTTTTTGGTTGATCTAATAAATTAAAATAATGTGACTTTAATGAACAATATGCAACAAATAGAGTTAAGGGTAATTTTTGAATTTATAGATCAGTGTTAAGTGTTACCACCCAGCACACTGTGCTGCCACATAGTCAGATAAGCATTAAATGCAATAATATTCCCACCTCCTCCATTAAAGGCCTTTAAACCTTTAAATTTGATGTAAATATCGTTTAAAGCGCATTTGAGACTCATGACTTTTTAGCCGGCTTTCGCGTTGATTGGTCAGCGGGGCCACATCTGTGTTACTTAGCGACGACAACCTTAGGCCACCTGCTGACCCCGCCTCAGACCATTGATAAAGGATATATTAAACAATAATACGCTGATAAGAAATTAATTGATTGATGCCGACTGCTGACATAATTGCAGCATATTGTCTAGTTGAATGCGAAAGAAGAGGGTCAGAAGCGCGCAACCCGCCCAGACAGACGGCCCGCGCGGCCGCCCCGGCCCGCTTATGTGGCCCACATGTTTGGCCTTGATGGATGATTGAAATTTGAGGCGTACGCCAACTTCAAGTACAGTTAATTAGAAGCAATCAACGGACGAACAGCAGCAGCAGCAGCGGCGGATAATAATGAAATCTAATTAATTTGCAGCTGTCAAAGTAAGCAACAAAATCCAGCGATAAAAAAAAGTAGAAGAAAAAAAGAGGAAAAAGTAAGGTGAACGTGCGAAAGGCTTGAGGATTTTCACAGCCCTGCTAATTGGAGCCATGGGCTGGGTTTGGGCCAGGTTTGGCACCTCATCGATTTGTAGCCACGTCATGCAGGCATTCAGGCCTTCTCGCCGCCCTTTGCCGTCTGCAGTCCCCAAAGTCAATTTGCCAATGCGCCAAATTTGTGCGTCGTAATGATCAACGAGGCCATGTGAGGCGGGTGTGTGTGTGAGTGTGTGGTGGAGGGGGTAGCGGGGGGTGCTGCCTGTCTAAGACGTGACGTAAATCAGCGTTTTAAGTGTTTTTTGAGCTGTCAACGGCAACGTGGCAACTTTGTTTGCCGCCTGCCCCCAACTCAAAAACAAAAAACAAAAAAAAAAGAAAGAAAAATGAACCAGCAGCAACAGCTACACAAATCGAGCCGAGAAAATTATTTTCTTTGTTTTTGCTGGACAATGCCGACTTGCTAATACTCTGCATACATAGTAAATAGTTCGAAAATAAGCCTTATTATTGGATTGATTTCCATAGATGTAATTATGTTTAAAAAAAAGTTAAGTCTAAATTGAAAACAGATTGAAAACATCCTGTTCAACGTAAAAAAAAGACCCGATGCTCGCTGTCGACCCAAGAGAGCCTCCACTGTAATTGTGCTTAATGCTTACTTTATATATTTTGTATTTAATTTTTTTCATTATATAAGTACCTGTCCAACAAGTGATCGATTGACTAAAGCTTTGAAGTTATTAATAATAATTCATATTTCCGATGTGAACAGAATAAAAGTTGAGTTAGGTTGCGTTAAATCTGTTAAGTTTTGTTATGTAAGCTTACATGAGCTGGGGCTAGGCAAGATAAAGTTAAGATCTGGTAGTTAGCTAATGGTTGGTTGATTAGGTTAGGCTAGGGTCACTTCCCTTGTGCTGGATAACCCGAAGCTTGTACTTCAAAATTGTTTTGCTCTTAAATGGACAGCTGTAGAACGGACGCTTCAATTAAATTGTTATCTTAATACTCGTAAGAGAAGAAGTGCCAAACTAAATTTGAGCAAAGTCCTGGGCTCATGCAGGTGCAAAACCAGTTTCAGGAACTGCACCCAAAGGCAGGGAGCTAGGTCCAACTATGGACCGAACCAGCAACAATTTTGTTTCGATTTATTCTGGCTTGCAATCCTGTTACTTTTGGCAGAAGTATGTTAATTAACAGAATTAAAATATAATAATTAATTGTAGCTTGCAAGCCCTTATATTATTAGCAGAATGATACTTAAAAGAAATGAAATTATTCTGGCTTTCAGTTCTATTACTTTTAGCAGAACTATGTTACTTAACAGAACTAAAATATAGTAATTTATATAGGTTTTAAGAGAAATGAAAATAAAATGTTTAGTCATTTAAGTTCGTCTTCTGTGCACAAATACTTGAAATTCCGCAAATTTTTGTCTTCGGGCACATTTTGCAGAGGTCTCTCTCATGCACAGGAAATCAAATGCGTGGCAAATGGCATGACAATGGCGCTAAGCAGCTGGGCAAGTGTATGACAAGCGTGAAGTCCACAACACAGGAGGCAACAGTTCAACATCTAAATCAAATTAATCCTTGCCAGGGTTAGAAGAAGAGAGAGAGGGAGAGAGGAGAGACTTTCACCAAAATTCAGTCCCTGCCAACGTTCTGGGCCTGTGACTGTGCCTTTTGCCAGTTAACGTAGTTTTTGTTGTTGGTATTTCTTGGCTCGACTTGGCTAGGCTTGGCTCAAGTGGCAACTTGTTAAATTTACGCAAGACTCGAGCATTGCACACGCATACACAATTAGGCTGGGGGAAAACTGAGCATTGTAGCTTCGGGGAGTGGGAGTGGAAGTGGCAGGCAGGCAGACGTTGGCTCAGTTACGCAAAGACCAAATCAAAAAACCATTTGACGCACTTTCATCATCAGCAAACGTGGGCGTGGCACCTGCTGCTGACACATTGAAACTGCCAATAAGTTAACGCCAGCCTCATCCACATTACAAAAAACAAAATGTGCAAGTGCCTAACAACAATAATAAAAACAACCACAACAACAACAGCATCGACAACAAATTGCAGCGAGCCCTCAAAAAACTGTCAAGTCACATGGCTCCAGCTATCCAGGCAGTTTTCTCCTATTGCTCCCAGCCTTAATGAACATTTAGGTCTGGCCAAAGCCTTTTGCATGTGGGTAGAGGCTGACACAGTGTGACCAAAGCTATGCAGCAATCATAATTTACAATTTTTGTAGTCACAATCGGTGCAAGAGAAAACAGTTGGGGAAAAAAAAAAACAAATTCTTCCGATTTATCGTATATTTCAATTAAAATGATCTTGTATAATCGAGTATTTATATAATTTATGGAAACAGGTTTTCGATTATTAAATGAATCAGAGTATATAAATTTGGTTAATGGAACTTATTTATCTTCTAATATTGACACGCAGACAGCGCAACTCAGTATTCGAGTAATTTACACACTATCAATCGATAATTAAAATTTATCGATGTTCGATGAATTTCGCTTTTTCTCTAGCAGCTTGCGTGACTCGATCACAATCAATCACGACTTTCGGCATTCGCCCAGTAAATTTACTCCATACTGTGTGTTGACTTTATCTGCTGCAAAATATTTTGGGCAAAGCACTTTTCTGTATTTTCTTCTTTATTTTTTATTTTTTTGGGTCAAGTGTTGCCTTGGCTGCTGCTGCTGTTGCTGCTGACGTAGCAACGCTTTTATTATTATTTTTTCGGAGTAGGAATTAAATATCAAGCAATACACGTCTCTCTCTCTCTCTCTCTCCATGTGTGTGTGTGTGTGTGTGTGTTCGTATGTGCACATGTGTTGTTGCTGCTGCTTTCGCATTGCCCGAATCATACGGCTTGTGCTCTTTTCTCCCGACTTGGGCTTTTTTGCATATCATCATCATTCAAGTAAAGTTTGCTTTTGCTTTTTGTCGGCTTCTTCTCTGCTGCTGCGCTGCCGCTGCGCTGCTGCTGCTGCTGCTGCTGTTGTTTGTTCTCTTGTATTTTTGGTGTTCAAAAGCCCACACATCACTTTTACACATACCCTCCCCCACCCTCTCCGCCACCCGAATGCATCGTTCAGCCTTTACTCTGACCGATTTGCCAAGTCTTTGCGTACCCCCCAATTATCCCTTGTTTCTCTGTTACATCAACTTGAAGTTCTTGTGTTTGGGTTAAGTGAAAAGTGATTGAGCAGATTTTTGCGAATCTTTGGTTTCATCTCTCCTGCTCGCACTCTTTCCCCTGCGCTCTCTCCCTCTTCATCTACCTACATATGTCTCTCTCGCTCTATCTATCATTCTGTTTCCTTCAACTGTTTTTGTAGCTGTTGTTTACGTCTTTCAGCTGCTGCTTGTTGTTGTTGTTCTTTTTTTTCGTCTTGGCCATTTTTGATGAAGGTAGCCAAGTGTTTCACTGTGTTAATTGTTGTCTTTGCCTCGGCTAATTCATTGTTTCTCTTCTCGCTTTTTTTCGCACTATCAAAAAGATCTGATAGAGCCGCAAAAAAAATTGTGCATAGAACAAAAAGCAAAAATATGTTTTGATGTTGGCTAATTGCGATAGTTCCGATGAAAATGTTCAGGTAAATGGATTCGTTTCCGGCATTCTTGGAAAATATTTGCCAACGGTATCTTTTATCTGCTTAAATGTTGAGTCGCAAACTCTGGCACATACACGCACAAACATTGCTCAATCATAAGACAGTCAAGCATTATATGAAATCCTCTTTTGTTTTACAGCAGCTTCAATCATATAGTGATTGGGTCATTTGATTTGAATGCTTTCTATTTTTAAAAATATGCGCTGTAATTGTGTAGGTAAATTATTAAATCAGTCGTCAGTTTACCTTAGGGCTCAATCATATGTAAGTCAATCATTGTTGGTGTGCAATAATAGGGCCTTCAATCAAATGTGCAGTTACATTTCGATATCTCAGACTTTATTTTTGTGCTGTAATTGTGTAACTCAATCATTAAGTCAATCATTTAATCAGTCTGAAATTCGGCTCAATCACTTGTTAGTTAATCTTTGATGGGCTTTCAATCAATCTCCATGAAACAGTCGATTCTTGCGGGTATCTTAATGCTTCTACTGGGTTTTACTTTCAAACGTGTTTTGATTGAACTACATAACAAAAGAATTAAATTCAAATACGCCTAAATTGAAGCAATTTCAATCATATCAGAATTTATCAGAATGCTAGAATCTAGTTGCAATAATTATGTGCCAGCTCATCGCATGCAAACATCATCAATCAGTGTCATCAATCAGCAGCAGCAGCAGTAGCGTCAGCAACAACAGCGTCGACAGCGGCAGCTTTTGTCGGCACCTTGGCTATCATTTAGCTTGTTGTTGTTTTTCGAATTCACAAATTTTCTTTGCCCGATTTGCCGATAGCCAATTGATTGTTGCCATTGGGCCTCGTTGCCACTTTTTGCAGCATAAATCAAAAGCGGAAATTGCCGTCGAATGCGACGCATTTGTATGCAACACGCTGATGAGATGACTTCATTAGCATTTGCTTCTGCTGCTGTTGCAAGTTCTGATTGTTTGCACTGGACCCGAACTGGGCCCTGCCTGGCAAATCCAATCAAATGAGCGGCGAAGGAAATTCTCATCGAGTCGGGGCGACAATTAGTGCGAAATGCTAATGAAAGGCGCTGAAAGTGCAAATGCATCTAGCTGTATGCACTTCATTAGGTACATCATGATTGATGCCATCAACAGCAACTTATAAATGCCAAGGCAAACCAGGCACACTCACATTCAAAGTCGCAGTCACAGTAACAGTCACAGTAACAGTCACAGTCACAGCCACAGTCACTAGACCCAATCAAGAGAACCAGCCACAGCAGAGCAGACCCGATCTAATTAAGTTTAATTTCATCTTCCAACTAAAGGTCTTCAGCTTTATTGGTTGTGTATTTATTTATTTCTTAATTCCGTACACCCATATTTATCATCATCGTGTTTCGTTTCATTTCTGTATTCGTTTCTGTATCTGTTTATGCTTCTGTGTTGTGGTATATCATTGTCGTTTGTCGTTTCGTGATAATAAAGATTTATGCCGGCCAGACCCAAAGATTCAACAAGCCCAAAAAACCAGAAGCCGCAAACGTTACCCAGTTATCGGTCAAAATGGGTTTAATTTTTTTTTTTGTTTGTGTTTCGAAGGGGGGGGAGAAGACGAATGCATTTTTAATTAGCGGTTGCTGCTCTACAATTTTCTCAGAAAACTTCTTCTGTCAGCAGTCGAGTTTTCGTTTTGGTTTTTCTTCACATTTAAACCTGCATTCACATTCGCATCCTGCCGCTGCTTCTGCTGCTGCTGCTTGGAAATTAGGCGGCAAAGTTAAAAAGCAAAAAGAAGAGCAACCAAATTATAATACTCTTCGCAAAGGCTATACACAAAACAATGCAACTTGTTGGCAATACGAAGAAAGGGGAAAATAAATAAAAAAAAAAAGGAACGTCTGCGCTTGACACGCCGCAGACTGAATACCCTTGCAGGGTGTCAACTTTGTTTACCAACGATTCTTACTATTAAGCCATATGATATAGCTAACGTGTATTACTATTTATTCACCCAGCTTATCATTTTGATTTTATGTTGTTAAAATAAGTTTAAGGGCGCTCGAACGAAACTTAAAATTTTGCCCTGACTACCTCTGACTTGCAATCTCTTTCATCCAAGTGGGGTGGATTTTGCGAAAGGCATGAAACACCTATCAGATAGTCTGCTACTGAAAAGATTTTTCTCATATGTGGATGCCATAATGAAATAATGAACTGCCAAGTTGGGCTAAGATATCTGTTAAAACAAACCAGTTTTTTCTACAAGAACTTCACTTTCCTGAACGAATTTGATATATGGGCGAGAAAAGGAAGACTTACGTATAGACTTAGTCTTTAATGCTGATGAAAAACAGATGATATATGGTAGGATTTGTCATCTCTTATGTGTTACATGCTTCGTAACATAATTATGATACTCTCTGCAAGGGTATACAAACAACAGAAGTCTAATCAGCATCAACTGGCGCCAGATGCAGATCCTTTTGCTCGCCGATGGCTGCAACCGTTGGCTTGTAAATTCTGAAATGCACTTCGAGAGGGAGAGAGAAAAAGGGAGATTTGCAGAGAGTGAAAGAGAGTGGGAGTGAGAGAGAGAGAAAGAGAGAGAGCATGAGATAGATGTATGCCTCATAAAACCTTGCACCGAACCATTCACATATATTCCAAGGCATTCTGTCATTGTTGACGTAGGACAGTGTAGGTCCTTTGCCAAAAGCCAATTGAAAAAGTGAGAAATTAAAACGAATGTAAGGAGGAAAACAAAGAAAAATATGTCGGAAGGCATGCGTAATATCTAAGGGGCCCCCCGAAGAGAAGTGTGTAGAAATGTGTCGAACCTAACAATTCGACAAATATCTTGATTTTCTAAAGAATTTATTGCATATGCCTTAAAATTATAAATATTTTCTTAGAATATAATTAGACTTTAGTTTAGCTGAAACATTAAACAACGCAATGATTAAATATAACTTTGACCCTTAGGTGGTTTAACATTCTACTTTGATTATTTCGCAAATACTTTGTAATCTTCGCAGTGCGCCGACCTAAGTCATCAATTATCAAGAAATTCCCCAATCATAATGGTATTCCATTAAAAAAATTGGCTTATAATCTCAATCATCATTCAAGCATATATGCATAACGGCTACCACTAAAAAACCTTAAAGACATGTTTCTTTGATAAATAAATGGAGTTTAAGTAGAGTTTGAGTTTAAGAATCACAATAAAAGTATGTATATATATATAATCGTAGAAATGAAAGAAAAACTGACTACTTGATACTTGAAAAGGAAAGTCTGAACAGCTTAAAGTGTGCCAGGAAAAAACTTCTTTTTGTAGAAAGTGTTCTTCTAGTAGGCGACGATTGAAAAGTCTGTCAAAATAGTTATTGGATCGAGCTGAAAGCAGATTAAATTCATTTCCACTCGAGAGCTGTAAGCGAGCTACGCGGCTCAACAAAAAAGAAAGTCTTAAATTTCTAAATTTTGTAAATTTGTACTCCATTATAGTATTTTAGTCTAGTCTTAGTCTTTAAGCTAGTCCGCCAAAGACTCGGGTGAGTTTTTAGTTAACAAGCTCACATGTACGCCTTAAAAGCTGCCTCTGTGGCTTGCAGTGGAGTCCAATGGATGGCTAAGTCGCGTTGCTCTGGACGTGCTGTCGTGGCGGACCCTTCGCCTGCATCTAATCCTGGCCAGAAGCTGCTGTTGCTGTTGCTGCAAGTCAAAGAAGTTGTTCTTCGTCAGACCCAAGTCACGCTGTCGCTCATCGGCTGAGCAGCAGCGTGTCTTTGGTCTGACGAAGAACTTCTTCTTTGCCTACCGCTGAAAGGGTCCAAATAGTGGTTTGAAAGGGGAACCAGACCGCAAACCCGTCTCGAGAGACCCAAGCTAGAAGCGAATATAAATGCATATATTAAAAACAGCAATTATAATATTAATAGAACCCGCTAAACCCCGAGGGCTCTTAAATGCATTGCATTAAAAGCTGTTATTATATAATATTTGCAAATTATTATTGAACCTTTTTTAGCTTGGATTTATTACAATCAAAGTTGAAAAACCATTTTGTTTTAATAAACATTTCGATTTATTTTACATATGCATTGATTTGGCTATATCATCTCGGCTATTGATGCTGATCAAGACTAGATATACATGGGGTTGGAGATGCTTCCTTTTGCCTGTTTCATATATGTGCGCATAAAGTATAAAAACGCAGCCAAGTTACAGAAAAAGGCTAGATTTTTAATAACAAATTTATGGAAATAAAAAGAATATAAAGTCCAACTAAAGGCTAGATTTGATATATAGTCTTAAAATGAATTTATGTTAATAAATAAGTTAGATTTGTTAGTGTTAAAAGCATATTCCTATAAACAAAAATGCAGTCTTACTCCAGAAAAAAAAGCTAAATTAGTTGTAGTGTTATCAAGATTATAACTACTTAGCATTATCTGCCATAGTATTCGGCTATATTTATTATTGATTATTAAATTATTATTTATAATCCTCATCAGAAACATACTTCATTCCATATAAAAGTTTAAAGCGTCTAAAAATGAATATGCTCCAGACTTTGAACAGGGTATCTGCTAGTTTATCAGCTCTGCTCTTAACTTAATATGGCAAACTTTGCTGCCCTTTAAGAAGCATATTAAATTGCGATTCCTATTGTTATTTTGCAGCCAATTTAGAAATTGCGAAACAGAAAATGTTGCAAATGTTGTGCTGTGTTTGTTGCTGCTGCTGCTGCTGCTGTTGTTATTGTTGTTGTTGCAACACTGCAGCACTGCAGTAGGCCGTAAATTTATGTTGCATTAATTTATTGCACTGGTTTTTTGTCCAAGGGGGCACGCGGCGGGTAACGAGAACTAGTTCAAAATGCGAAACCGAAACGAAATGGGAAGGCGCAACGCAAATGGAACACGGGCCGAAACGAAAGGGAAACTGAAACCGAAATGTTCTTCTTTTGGGCCAACTCTACCAAATATATTTGCACTCTATATCAGTTGGTGCTGTTTAATGGGTTGGCGGGACGGGGCCGTGGGGGTTGGGTGGGGTAGCAGCGTTAAGATGCATCGCCTTCAAGTGTGCTCAAGGTTCTCGCTCTCGTTGTACATTAAGTTGTCTGCTGCTGCTGTTGTGGCAGCTGCTTTGTTGGGCGCCGCTTATCTGCATGCGGCGCAATTATTTCAGCTTGTCACACGTCCGCCAAGGGGGGGGGGAGCGGTGGGTAGGGGGTGTGTTGCTGGTGCACAGCGCGTTGGCTTTTCTGAACTTTACAAATTGAAATTAATTACTTTGTGCCATTGTCCAGCGAACGCGGGGCAGCCGGTGCAACAAGACAACAAGACCTGCAAGTGCACACCCCTCCCTCCCTCCCCCCCCCCCCCCCCCTCTCACTAGCTGACTCCCTTACGCTTCCCCTTTGCTCCCCTTGCTACCCGCACTCTTGTTTGCTCAAAGCTGCGTTTGCAGCAGTTTATGTGTTTCAGTGCAGCCCCTCTCTCTTATTGCCTGCATTTGTCATATTTGCAGCCCGACCCTCTTGCCCCCCTTACAACCACACTGCCCCATGCCCCTTTTGGCCAGCATCCACTCGACGCTATTCGCGGCCCATTTAGTTTTGTGTTTCTTGTCTAACTTCACTTTTTGACCGCTTACCACGCTCCATATCAAATAGCACGCCACACTGCCCCTCCCTCCTCTCGCTACCACACCCGCCTGCTGTCTTGCCCCTTTTGCCACCTTCTGCGCAGCTTCTTGTTGAATTTTGTTGTTTATTTCGTTGAGCAAGTTTTGCAAATTTTGCCAATTTTCGGGAACTAAGCAACGCAGCACAAGGCACAGCCCTCGCCTCTGCCCTCTCCGCCCTGATAGTCCTGCCCTCAACCACCATCTGTTCCCACCTCCACCCACCCTTTCTCTCTCTCTTTCTCTTCACTTCCCCTTTGACTGTCGCTGGTTACAAGCGAGCGCGTCGCTTAGTTTTTTACTAAATACAATAGAAATTGCTGGACCTCAGCCAGTCCGTTCCACTTCCACTTGCACTTGCTCTGCACACCCCTCACTCTGCCTTGCCTGACCATGCTGTCAGTTTTTCATTACTATTTGTTAGTTTGCCGTATTCTGTTGCAAAGTTCTTTGTCATGTTTGTTGCTGGCCATGTTGCGCATACGCCGCGTCAACCAGCTTTTTCCCTGTTTCCCGGCTTTTGTAGCTGTTGCCTGTTGCCTGTCGCTTGTCGTCTGTCGCCTCAGCAATGGCGAAATGTTTTTAGTTGCTTAATAGACATTGACAATGGAGTAGGTATTTGTTCGCTTTCCACTTTCAGAATAAATTATTAATGTGCAAGACATTACTGTCTTAGTACTGTGTGTCTTAGCTGCCTGAGCGAGGGACTGACAAGCGAGAAGTTGCCGGTTCAACTCCAGTAGCAGTAAAAAGGCTTTTGGGCGGACAGCGACCAGAGAAGTGTACACCTAGTAGGAGTGTCCCTTGTAAAGTTTTCACTGTATATAAAATTGGATTTGTTCAATTAATTCAAACAGAAGTTTTTTCTTTTGTGCAATTAAGGTGAGATAATTTTTATGAAGCAAAATTAACATGAGTAACGAGAACAATAATGAGCTTCGTAGCTAGCTTTTACTTTGTTTAATAAGCTTTTATTTTCTTTGTAATCAGAGTATAAACTAGCCTTATTTGAATTCATGAGAATCGCATAGTACGGTATTATTTTGAAAGTACTTGTTTTATAAATTTGCAGCGCAGCGAAAAGTAAACTTTGTCTGCATCTGTTATAAGGGAAACGTATATGTATATAAATGCATGTATATATATGTAATACGTATGTACATTCGAAGAGGAATAGGGTGTTTGAGAGCTAATAGGCCAAGTAAATATAACCCATTGGTACGTGCATACATAGAAACATACATACATACATACCTACATACAAATACCTACATAGCTACATACATAAATTCATACATAATCGCGAAAGCATATAAACATATACATATATGTTCATGCAAGCATGCACATAGAAACGCATTAAATATATGCATGCATGCATACATATTTGCAGACATACATATATGTATACATAAATGTTAATATACATACAGACTACATACAAACGTGAATGTAGTCAAAGAAGAGTAAGACTTTTAGAAGCAAACAGACGTGTTTTTTTGCGATCCGAATTTTTTAAAATCTGACCGCATTTTATACCCAATTATTGTTAAAAATTCAATTAATCTATTTGTTATCCACGAAGAGTTGTTTTGTCGCGAGTGCAAGTCGTGTTTCGGGTTGCAGTTAGGTTTATTAATTTGAGAATTCGCATTGCGTGCTTGTGCATATCTTTCAATCGCATCGAGTAGTTGTTGTTGGTAAGCTTCTCTTATTTGTCTATATTTTTTGCCCTTTTAATTTAGGCATCTGTTGTTATCGGTTCTCCGCGGCTGAGCCGTTTGTTCTTTATCTATTCATGGTACAGTGGTTAAATATCAATTATTGCGTCAATATAAATGGGGCATGGTATTTGAGAATGTCCATAGCGAGTATTAGCCGGCTTTGCACGAGGCAAGTTATTAATAATAAATATAGGACTTTATTTTTCCCTTTGACATGAGAAATAATTAACGTCTGCCTCCTTTAGCATCAATCCGAGTAAGATCGGCGAATCACGTTTTACATAGATGCTTTTAAATTAGATTTAAGTGGTTCGTGCGAAAACAAAAAGTTGCATTCAATAGTTTTATTTTTATTTAATTATGGTTAGGAAAAATAAGAAGCGAATTTGTGGCTAACTCTTGCTAAGTACTTAAAAACTTATTTTTTTTATCATTATTAATATTTGGCAGAGTCGAGTACACTACGATAACCCGGGGCCTAATCTGCTTTCCTTTGGAAAAATTTATTTCATAGCAGCTCTTTTTATGCATTCCTATAACATGCACATATGCAATCATTTTCCAGGGCTTCAAAACTTAGGTACTTAAATATTTCCTTTCAAATAAGTTGAATAGTTCCGTGTGTAAAAAAAAAGTTAATCGGCCAACTTAAAATAACTGCTGATTGGAAAGAGTGCAATATGGAATTTGTAGAACTAGAAATAAGAGTTAGAAAAACGTTTTGCCCAATTCAAGTTTGAGCCACAAAACAAATTAGGGTAGGAGTGAAATCAGTTTTTACTATTTGAATCCATCAAAATGATGTGTGTATGTGTGCGGGTGTGCGCGTATGTGTAAAGTAGCTGCTGCAACTACCTCAAGCTGGGTGGACGACGCACATAAATTGTTGTTGTAGCTAAACATAAGTTAGTTGTGTGAGTTGCATGCACACACACACACACATACCAACACAAACAGCCACCCACTTGGAGACAGTCATGAATATGAGCACGAACAACATGTAAGTGGGCTGAGTGGGCCAGGGGGCGGGGTTAGGGGCTACAGTACAACCAACTGTTGCATGTTTGCAGCTGAAATATAGCGCATAATTGCTGCATATTTCGTTGCAGTGCATGCGCGTTCGTGTGTGTGTGTGTGTGTGTGAGTAAGTGTGCGAGTCATTTGTCAGCATGTTTTACAACACTTTTTCTAGGGCTTATGCTACTTTCTGTCTGCCTGTCTGTCTGTCTGTCAGTCGGGCAGCTGCCATCGATGATACAATTCTCAGCTTTAATTTTCCCATCAGCAAGCTGCTTTCTTTTGTCGCGCTTGTCTGTTGCCGGCAGTTGTTGCTGTCGTTGCTTATACTCTTCTTTGCGGGTATTACGACTTTGTCATGAAATATGTAACGCATAGTGGGAGATGTCTCTTCAGTTAATATATATTTGAGCAGCATAAGACGATATAGTCTATCTGCTTCCTACATATATGCAATATATTATCTGCACCGGACTACCATATCATACAGCTGTCATAGGAACGGTCGGTCGAAAAGTTGCTTCTTAATTTTTTAAGATATCTTGATTAAACTCGGGTAACCCAACTCAGCTATAATTTGTCTGTTAGGGTATTGGAACTTCTGTTGCTGTTGCTTCTTGTTGACGTTTGTTGTTGTTCTCCTTGTTGTTGTTGGCTGCTCCAATAAAGTCACCTAAATACGGCAAAGGCTTTTTGTGGCGCGCTTCTGTGATTGGCGTTGATTTGCCAACAGCTGATTAACGTTGGCCTAAACGCTTGCGTAACCAATTCCCAAGAGCGCAGATCTGGGACCTAAGCCAACTTAAGAGTTGGTTAAAGCCCCAGTCAGGCACTTTTTTTAGTTAGCAAATTACAGAGCTGAGGCTGCCGCGCTTTACGAAACGCTTGCAGCTGCCGCCGCCAGCGCAGCGCATCGCCGGCTACGACGTCGACGTCGGCGCTAACGTTGACGTTGACGTTGACGCTGAAGCCGCTTGGCGCTTGCGCAAACGCCTTAAATTGCAGGTGGGCAAATGCAAATTGAAATCATTATTAATTATAGCAGCCAGCTTCCGTCCTAGACCCCAAAAGCCGTTTGCACAGCTTCCACTCCAATCAGATTATCGCTACCAAATGCCAGAAACAAAGGCCTTCCACACAGTATGTGTGTGTGTGTGTGTGTGTCTGTCTGTGTGTGTGTGAGGTGTCTGGGAACTGCTTGCAATCCAAGCGACTTAACTAACTTTGGAGCTCAGCTCGTTGTACAACAATTCTGTGAGAAAATTGCGTAAAGCGTCCAAGGCCTTCATAGAACATTGAAGAGCTCAACGGCCTGGGCGCTATTGGACGCACGGGCTAGTTCCAAAGAACAAAAGAATATAGATAATTAGAGTAGATTATATTTCTACCCGCAGCATATCAGGCATAATACAGCTAATATGTTGAGTATTTACAGGGCATTTTATATTGAAAAATTTAATAGAGAAATTTAAGAGAGAATACATATGGGTGTTAGGCTTGAAGACGTCTTACAGCAAGTTAAGCGAACATCTTGTCCACAATTTGTATGAAGCTATTTATAAAAAAAGCTTTCTCTATTATTCTCTGTTTAAGGAGCCATCAAAATGAAATATGTATTACTATTATTATTATTATTTTTGTTCATAAAGTACATAATAAATATAACCAACTTCTTTCTAGTGTTAGATAACGACGGGTGAATTGTAGCTTGCAGACTCAGAGCTGTAAAACGTCTCGCAAAAATTAATCAAATAAAGCACGTAAACTTGTAGCTCAGAACAAGTATATTTCACTATTTATAACCTTCACATTTTGAAAAAGGGCATATTAGTTTTGTTTGTGTGTATTAGAATGTACAACTGTGGCCATACAAATAACACGACATGCAAAAAAATAAAAATGTATGAATGTTTGTATGTATGTATGTATGTATGTATGCATGTGTGTATGTATGTATGCGTGTATGTTTGTGTATGTGATGTATGTGTGCATATACATATGTATGTATGTATGTATGTACATTAAAATTTAAGGAAACTTATTTTTAAAATATCGTTATATGCGATTCTCATGATTTCAAGAAAGCCTTTCAGGTTTTTATACTTTGATTATAAGCATTCCATATATCAATATCCCTCTCTCTTTCTCTCTCATTTCTCTCTCTTTCTCTTCCTCTATCTCTATATTTGCCTCTCTCTCCCTCTTTTGCTTGTTGCCTTTTCTTTCTTCTGATCTTACTCCAACTAACTCTCTACTTCTTCTATTCTTTCAGTGATATGCATATGCATAAAAAGCGTGTCTCCAATGGCAATAAAAGAATCGTTCGTGTGAATGTGAATGTATGGGTAAGTCTATATATAAATATACAAACATATACATACACATATACATATACATATACATATATAAGTAATTCAGGCAAAGAACACAAGATTGTTCCCATGTCACCTCTCAGCCAGATTGTGAGTCGTGCCCTGCTAAAAATGGTTAGATACTGCGTGAGGATTGATATTAAATAGTTTTTAAGGTGTGGAGTACTTATGGCCAACGTTATGCAATGCACAAGAGTGCAGATAAAAGCATCTTGATTGTGTATTACGTAGTATTTGCATTTCATGAATTTCAACGCGTAATCACAGCCATCAAATGTGGTGCAGCGAGGTGTGTGTGTAGTTAAAGTGGAGCGAACCGTCAGTTGGCATTCTTTTTTGTTTTGCGTGCTGTGCCCAGGCACTGGCTGGCCGCTTATTAGAGTCGAGTCTCAGCTGCTGCTTTGTGCCACGACCAACTGCTGCATATCCGCCCAGCGGAGCTGGTCAGCCAATTGCGGCCAAATGCTGCTTGCAACGTGCAGCTAACAATCACCACCAAATTGACAACAATATAAAGACGCAGTCGCTGTTGCAGTTGCAGTTGCAGTTACAGTTGCAGCCGCTGCAACTTGGAGGCGCGTGCAGCACCTGTCATGCGGCAGCCAGAGCCCAACGATCCTTTCAAGCTGGCGATGCGCACGCAACACTCGTTTGCATACGTGGCAACGTCTCGTGGACACGTTAATTTTCAATTGGTCAGCGCAACTGCGTTGGCAAGTCCGTGGGCGCATTGAGATTGAGTTGCTGCTGCTGCTGTTGTTGCTGCGCCTTGTGGCAATTACCAAACAACAAAGCGCCTGCCACACGGTAGCAGGCACAATAACAACAATTTGCAACATACCATGGAATGCGGCGCACAGCAACCGCGCAGTCGCCAACATCGCCATTGCCAGCGACTTGGCAATTTCATTATAATGATAATGATAATGATAATGATGATGATAGCGATGAGGCGATGGAGTGATGGGGCGATGGGCTGGCGGGCCAATGGAGCCCACTCTCTGCCCAGTCACTGTGGGGCAGCTTGGAGCGATGCTTATCCGTTTTTAGAATATCAATTATAAGTCATTTACTTGGCTAGCACGTCCGCAGTCGTTCGGTCCACTCACCCAGTTCCAGTTACACTGTCCGTCAATTTGAGTGCCTTACCTGGCCAAGCCTCACCCCGCTGCCCACCAACCCACTAGCTGTCAGCCTGCTGCGTGTCAAGAGTGTGAAACTGTAAAAGTACTTTTTAATTTAAGCTCATTTTAATTGTGAGAACTTTATTCCATTTGTTTTTCGTTTGCCCAACAAACTCTCAAGGTGCCCAAATCCAAATCACATTTAATTTTCAACTTCAACTTCTTCAAAAAGTTGTTTTTTGGTTGCGCTACATCAATTTTTTATCTTTTTTTTCTTTTTTTTCGGGGACTACTTTTATTTAGGCCTACAATTACCGAGTCATTTAGTCGGAATTACATTTGATAAGGTATTTCACTCGGTATTTTCTTTAATTAGCTCGTTTGTTTTGTTGTTTAATGGCAAAATATGTTCTCCATAGAACTAACTTGCGGTTGAGGCAATGGAAATTGATGGCATACCAAAAAAATACTGACTTTAAGGCGGTTAAGCTGAAAATCTGGACGGAGCGCTAGAAATTTCTTAGCCAGATAATTGTTCAACTCTATTAATTTGATTTAGATTGATTTAATTGATTTTAAATTTGGATTTTAAATAAGGTGCGGGTGCTGGCAGGAGAACAACTTGGAATCGATAAAGGTTTTCGACTATCGAAAGGCTAAAAGATGGTCATTTCTTAGGCACGCAATTGTGTTTGTTTATTGATCTGATTAAGATTGATTCAATTAAAGATCAAGATTTAATCAAGAATCTGTGAGGGCTGCAAAACGATTGATGGAAAAGTTAGAATCAATAAATGCTTTTGATAGGCCGATATGTTAAAAGTCTGGCCGTTTCTTAGACTGTTAATTAGTTTAGTCTTTCGATCTAATTACGAATGGTATAATTGAAATTCAAGACTTAATTTAGAAACTGTGTGGACTAACAATTGTGAACGGAATGGAGGGAGTCGATAAATGTTTCTTAATGTCGATAGACGAATAAGCTGAAAATCGTGCCGTTTCTTAGCCCTTTAATGGTTATCAATAAGATATTATTTTGATCGATTTAATTAGATATGTACAATCGATAAATGTTTTAAGTCCTCGATATGCTGAAATTCTATAAAGAAAAAGCGAATATTATTTTAACAAATATGGTTGGGTTTAAGTTTAGTTTCAGCCGTTCTCTATGCAAATAATCCACTTAAGGTTCATTTAATATATAATACCAAATTTTCTATTGACAAGGGCTAAGAAGGGCCTTGATCCCGCGAAAGATATATGCTCTAGATATGCAGATAATATTTTAGATACATAAAATGCATTTTATATTTTGAATACAACTTCTAGTTTCTGTCTTGAATGCTTTCCAATTTTAAATTCCAAGCTCCAGCTTTTGTAGCTTCAATCAAATGCATTTTGTTGCTGTGCAGTAAACGTTTTTATCGGGGCTACAAAGACTATAAAGATATAAGAATACTAAAATGCTTCTTGAATCGCAGGCGCAGCTCGATTTGGGCGCAACACCTGGCGCTGGCCGCGCCCACTGGCAGATAAAGTTGCCAACGCCTCAACAAAGTGAATGTTGTGAATGCGTCTGCTGCTTTTATGATGGCCATTAATTGAGTTTTTATCGTTTGTGGATTATGTCCGATCGATGCTTGCATTTCGGCCCGTTTTCCTGCTGGGCTATCCCAAGGGATTTGGCAATGCGGCGCCTGCTAACTTGGCCAAGACTGCAGCGTTTAATTGATGCGCCAGTTAATTAATTGTAACAAGTCTTGCACAGTACAAAACACCGCAAATGATACCAGCCATTTATGGCAGCTGGCAGTTGCCGGCCTAGCTGGTCGATAGACAGTGGACAGGGACCAGGAAAGGGGGAGTACTATAAGAAAAATCGACCTCATAAGCACAGGCAGCTACGTTAACTGCCTGCCAGTGCCCACAGAAAAAGTACAAAGTCAGAGAACAGAGAACAACAAAAACTAAACTCATTGAAGACGGCAGCCGCAGACTGAATGCGATCACAGCCGCAGATCTTCGGATCGGGGGGAAACTCAAACTGGACCTCAATCTTAACCCTGGACCCGGCACTTGCACACTGCAGCTGAAGCTGAGGCTGGTGCTGAGGCTGGTGCTGGTTTTGGACAGGGACTGGGCCTCAACTGCGTTACACGAAACGGCGTGTTGATGCCAGTTGAATGAGCAAACATAAAACGAGGCGAAGCAACAAGAGAAGCAGCGCAAGCAATTAACTTGAAGAAGTCGAACTTCGAATGCGCTTGTGCTCGAGTTAAAGATGCTAAAAATGCACACAAATTTAAATTAAAATTGATAAATTTAAAGAATGTAAATCAATTATTAATACACATTTATAATAGCATAAAGTAAAGGAGCATATATCTGTTTATATACAGACTCAAAAATGGAAAACTTTGAGAACATTTTATTTTCTGATCTACTTTTAGTTAATACATTTTTTAACGTAACGCACTTTCCACAAGAAATAATTTATTTGATATTAAAATTAATGAGACTTATACATAAAAATAAAATACACACACATATTTATTAACAATAAACAAAGAAAAATTCTCTAAGAAAGGTATTGAGAAAGTTTATTTAATTAGTAATTTATTTCCCAATGTTTCTTTTTATTCTTAAATATCTCTTAAACATATACCATCTACTTGATTTATATAAGATATATGCTCTTATATGCATTAAGATGGTGTTTGCCAAAAAATAAAGGCTTAACTGTAAAGACCGCAAATAAATAGAATAAATGCCCTTTCTGCAGATACATAAGTTATAAGTAAGTAGGTATTTTCTGGCTAACACGATCTAAATGTACAAGTTACAGAACGGTCAGTAAAGCTAATGGACACAGCATGCCAGACCATTAAAAAACTTGTGATGAGCAAAAAAGCATATGAAAAAAAAATTGAAGACTTAAGGCACAAACTTGAGCTAGCATAAGTGCATGAGCTAGCGCGCGCACGTGTGTGTGTGAGCGTGTGTGTGTGTGTGTGTGCATGATTACGTGTGTGCGCGTGTGTGTGTCGCTGAGAGTCAGTATTTAGGCCCGGTTTAGAATCGGCGCTCGTTGCCCGACAGACATTCCGATGCAGCAGGTGTTTAGCATAAGTAATTGATATTCTACACACAATCACTGAGGCAGCAGCAGCAGAAGCAGCAGCAGCAGCGGCAGCGGCAGCAACTTGATGTGGCATGAAAATCGTACGCAGCAACTTTGGGTGCAACAGCAACTGAGGCAGCAGCAGCAGCAAATTAAATGAAGCAACTTGAAATTGGAAAAGCAAACTCAAAGTCGATTTGGCTAGCAGAGATGGGGATGAAGATGGAGTTGGAGATGGAGATGGAGTTGGAGTTGGAGCTGTATCTGGAACTTGTTGTCTATGGGTTGAACGTGAAATTAACTTGCCCCATGAGGCTGAAATCATTTCAAATTAAATGGCCAGCCAACGCCTCAAATGCTCAACGACTCTTGCCACAAATGCTGAAGGTCTCTCTAGGCACAACAACAACAACAACAACAACAACAACAGCCATTAACAACATTTACTGGCCAACTGGCAAATAGCTTGAGAAACATCATTATTTATTATTATTAATATGAATTTACATAAGCGCTGAAAATGCGAGCAAAACTTCACACAAATCAGAAGCTTATTGGTGCCATTTAGCTGTTCCATTATTGAGCCACAACAAAAAATAAACTGGAAACCAGGCAACAACAACAACAACAACAACAGCAACAATAACAAATAGCTAAGCAGACAGAGTCGCGCACCCTCCCCCCTCCGGCTGACCAGTGGCGTCAGTTGTCGCGTTCATTTTGCATTTGGACTCAATCGTGCGCCATAAGTTTACTTGTAATTTATGTTAATTTTTCACTTTAGTTTAACATAAAAATCGAAACGCCTAAACAAACGCCAGACCGTCGAGACAGTGTCTCGCAGCGATAGATAGCCATACAATGTAATGTATCTTTCGGATTGCACAGTGGCGTAGTGTGTGAGGTTTTGGCAGGGGCGCAGATTACGAAAAGTGTAATTGAGCAGCTGCTGCAATGGCAATTGTTATAAAAATGCAAATTGCAACATTTTTATGATTTATTAGTAATTGACGAGTGTTAATCGCAGCCTTGTCAGAATACAATTGTTTCTAATCGCATCAGCCGATATTTGCAGCTCCCTTCAGCTATGCGCCTTATTCACTGCTCAATTTGTCACTCACGTTCATAGAGTCTACCATCTAAGAAGTAAGGTTTTAGTGCATTAACAAACATAACGGTCAATATAAGTACAAGCGCTTAGTATGTCTATAAGTATTGTCTTGCCTTAGACAATAGAATACCACACTAAATACTTAACAATTAATCCTATTAAATATTGTACTCATTTTCCAAACCTCGTTTTAAACTGCCCAAGAGCTAAGCCCCTGTCTAACACTGACGTTTCAAATATAGCTAGGCAAATGGAAAACTATACATATATTTGCAGCTAGGTTGAAAAACAAGAAAACCCAACGCCCACATGACACATAACGAAATCAACTCAACCCGTTTCAAATTAAAACGATGTGTGTCCAACAAAATCAAAAATATAAATACATATATAAATACCCAAGCATAGATATGAAAACGTGGCTCGGTCCTCGGGCAGTCGAACTATTTGGCATTGACTCAAGATTGTGCGGCGAGCAATTAAAGCAAAAGGTCAGTCTGTTGGTCAGCTAGAGGCTTTTGAGTGACTGCAGCGGTTGCAGCTGCGACTCTTGCAATTGTGGCAACCCTGGCAGCTCTGGCAACTCTAGCGAATCAGTTTGTGAAAAACCGGCAAGAAACGCTCGCCGAATGACGGCTGCGGCCAAATATATATGAGACCCTTGTGGCTTGCGGCTTGCCAGCCAGTTGCTGTCAGTATTTTGCTTATTTTGAAATACCCTGTACCCAGAGTGAATGGGTAATGAAGGCTATATGGGTTTTGTGCAAATGTTTCTAATACGCTGAAGAAACCATCTCCAATTGCAGAGAGTATACATTTAGTCTTGATCAGTCTGTCTGTTTGTCTGTCCGCCTCGATTGTTAAAGCTTTCCGCTTTCAGATCTAAATCATCGATAAATAGCCTATTTTCAATGATATCGATAAAAATCAATATCAGCCTCTTTATTTGACAATTGTTATATGTAAACTTTTAACCAATATGTTTCGCTTTTTGCACAGCTATCCTCCGCTCTCTCCCAAAAATTACAAAAACATTCTTTTGGACTTGGGCTTTGGTGTTTGCACACATTTTGATTCCATATTTATTGCCTCAAAAATGGACAAGGATCGGTCTGTAAATACCGAAGTTACTTTGACAGCAGAAGCAGCACATCTTCAGCGTTCAGAGCAAGCTTGAGCGTGTGTGCGTGTGTGTGTAGATATTTGCTTCGCGTACTTATGTATAACTCGTACGAGGGTATCTCCCAGTCGGATATTACTAAAGCACTCTTGCTTGCTTCGATTATTATTTTATTTTTTTTATTTTGATTTTAATTTAACTTGTGTGCGACATGGCGAGCATTTAATTATAACGTTAGCGAATCGCTATAATTGCTCTGGCGAAACCTTCGCTGACCATTAATAAGCGCGTCTAAGCCGTGACAGAGGGAGAGAACGGGCTGGGGGCAGGGAGGGCGTTTTGGCGATGGTCCCTTCTGTTGGAAATTGTGCTCTCCATTTATTAGAGCCAAGTGCACCATTTCTCTTGCTCGACTTTGACTGTCCCACGTCTTACTTTGACCGTCTGGCCTGTCTATTTCCGCTCATCATTAGGCTCGAGTGAGTCCCTGATCCATGTGTGACCTTTTCCTGTTTTGATTATCGAAATCGGTTGCTGTCCTTTTTTTTTTCTTTTCTTTCTTTTCGACTGAATTGCATGAATCACAATTTAAAATGATTCGCATTCGTCGTTAAGTAGCCGGCATTCGGACGAAACGCACAGTCGAAATTTCCGTTGAACCTTTTCTTGTTATACCGCGTAGTCTTAACTGCGGGCGGGTATGTTTGCATGGCATGTATTTTGTAACTGTACAATAAATAATTCAATGAAAATGTCCATTTTATTATTATAGATTCCTCAAATAGACCTATAGATATTTTAACAAAAACAATTACAGGATATTTCTTAATATTTTCAAATTTTTTTTACAAACATTTCAATTACCAGACTAATTTAAGGAATGAACTTTTGAGGCTACCAAATGGTATGACACCCGGCGACTACAGGGTATCTGCTCTGTCGTGCCGTTTATCTTTGTACGCCATTCGCCGTTTCGTTTGAATTTCATCTTCGATGACTCAACAGAAATGTGGCTTCCACATTTTTCGGCATTTTCATTAGGAGTCCGCGATGATGGCAATCAGTTGCCGTTGGCTCTGGGTCATTCAGCCGCAACAGGATAAGGGCCACGGCCTTGAGTTCCGTTCCTTTCCGTTCTGTTTCGATTCCTTAACCGTATTCCAATGATATGCTCATAATGTTATTCCTGTTGTTTTTTCGTCTGGTCGCTCTTGTTATTGTTGTTGTTGTCGCCCTGCATGGCTCACTTAGTGCCGGACGTGTTCGTGATCTTTTAACAGGGTCGGGACAGCTGAGCTATAATATATTGTGTGTGGCACACTCTCGCCCTGATAAATGTATCGTCATCGAGAGATTTTTTTCTTCAGAATTGACGTCTTTTTTGGCGTACCCAATGCACTGAGAGAAATTTGCTGTTTACATTATATTACATAAAATTAAAAAATCAATTATATCCCCAACTTCCCCTTTGTATAACCTTAAGATAATCTTAATAGGCTCTGCTTTCCACTGGTAAAGTTTGATATATTACAAATTTGTACAATTCTTAACTGTTGTCCATATTTATTTATATTTTATTTAATTTATTTAATGAATCCATTTAGAATGGGTAAAATGGATTTATGCGCAAATATATGTAATAGGCAAGAGAAGGCAACTGCAGCTCCATAAACTACAGTGAAGTCTCTGCTACCGGACACTTCTATTTGGCAAACACCCTTCTTAGGCGTACATATCGCCCCTCCTATTAAGTGGAGCCCTCTGGAGCCCATAAAAATTATATGGTTAATTCTGGTCTGATTGAGACATGAAGTTTGAAATATATGTATTCTCCTATTCCATATGCAATGCAATTGTGTCAGTATATTCTTTTTTATTCCTCCCATTTTGATAATATCGATTTTGAGACACTTTTTTTTTTTTTAGCATAACTCGAAAACTATAAGTCTTATTTACATCAAATTTCATATGCAGGTCTATGAATAGTCTAGACAGCTTAGGAATATTTAACTTATTGGAAATATTCTTCCATTCCCCCAAGAAATGTAGGAAACACATCTTTAAAGATAGAGCCTTACGCATAGGTATACACACACTTCCGTATGCGATATTTAAGCTGTAAGGATTTCAAACAGATCGGACCATGAACTCCGAAGTTATTTGGGAATGCAATTCCCAGAGTGTGGGCCTGAAAAAGGAGCAGCACAGCTGCTGCATAAAGTGTGCTCCATGGCAGTCGTGTAACTGTAACTTTATTGAGGCTACATTTTTATTTACACTTTTATATGTATAATGCCCTGCGCCTTTGTTGTAGCTCGCCTACTTTTGTGTATTCCATTCGGTATTCCCTTTCCTTTTGTATTGTTTCATTGATCCATCCATTAATATCCCTGACATATGGATATTATTCGAGCCGCTGGCGAAATGCTCACTACCGTTCATTGGACCTCATTTAACCACCCGAAGCGACCCCTCCCCTCCCCCCCTCCCCTTCCTTCGACTGGTGCTGGTGCCGGTGCCAACTAAATAGAATGAAACGCATAAAATTCGTAACGTTTGATCGTTTGCAACCGTTTTTACCATTCTGGCTAAAAGCCCCTAGAAATGTAGCTACATTCATGTTTGGCCAATCAATTAGGATATTAGAGGCATGTTTCGTATTGTAAAATGACAATGACAACGGGCCGCTGCCCCATTTGCTACACCCTCCAATCTTGCCAACGACGTGTTTCAAATACAATTTTCTATGCCGCATGCCACAGGACACACACACACACATGCACTGCGTGCTGCCAGAGGTGTTGCTGGGAAATTACTGAGCCCGGAACCCTAGCTCAAACCCTAAAGCGGCGCACAGCGAGACCGCACCATGCCCCTCCCCCCCCGTAGATTGAGTGACATATTTAGTTTTCCTTTGCTGGACATTTGCGGGCTTTGTTTTGTTTTTCTATCCTTATTTTACATTAAATTACACAGGGTAGAGGGTAGTTCGGTTTTCTCATCAAATATGTCATGCAGAGAAGCATTATATATGTAAACGTGGGACTTATGAGTCCCAGCCAAATCTTTTCAATATGAAACTACGATATCATATGGAACTATTGGATTAATCGGGCGAAAATTGAATTTGTTTCAGTTTTTTAATACTCTTTTGACATAAACAAAATCTTCTTAATATCAAAATACTAAATTATAAGGAACTATAGGTAAATTGGACGAAAAATTAAGTTTCTCGGAAAAGTTAGCTGTTTTTCAAGATATCTGAACGAAACTCAGCAATTTCCCTATTCCAACCTCACATGTATGCAAAGCTAACCAACTGCAAGGGTATTTACCAGGGTATTTAGTCTTCGTTATTCTATCTCTTTCTGTTTTTAGATTTTCTGGCCCAAATTGATATGGTAACGAGCTCAAGGAATTGGAACGTGGAATGAGTGTATCCGAGGGTCGGAGGGAACGCTCGTATAAATTAGTTAGCTACCCGAGTTACCGCCTGTGTCCGCCGTTGCATCCCGTTTCCATTTCGAGCCTAATTATCACGGCTTTTTATCAAGTGACAGGCGCTCGACTAATTTCCAAATGAATGCCCAAAAGAAAGCGCATTTCCGTTCCTGGACAATAGAAACAACAAAATAAAAACTCATATATATAAAACAGAAATGAGAACGTACCGAAAGGTATCAACAAATTCTTGAATATTTAGGGTTGGGGGCGTGGTTCTGCGGATCGTTGATAAACCGCAGCGACAAAGGCAGCGACAAACAATGAAAATGCGTAGGTAATAAATAAAAATTGTTTTTAAACAACTTAATCGAATTTGTGTTTTCTGATTGACTTGGTTCGACTTATGGGCACAGCCGTATGCAGAGCGAACGAGGGGCGCTTTAAGAGTAGCCAAAAGAAATAAAAATTAAATTATTATAAGCTTTTTTGAGCAGCTATTATTATTATCAATATAGATAAAACTGTTTGTCCTGACTGATTGGTGATCAACGCACAGCCCCAACCGTAAGAGCTAATTTGCTGAAATTTTCCCTGTGGCAAAGGTAGCCGCTGAGAAATTCTACCCCAAAGTGTGGAAATATCGCGGAAAACGTTCCTCGATGGAAATCCGATTCAAAGATTATTTGGGCGAAGTATTGAGTTGTGTCCGATTTGCTGCAAACCTTTTTTCAAATACCTTAATAAACACTTAATCAATACATGCTTCAGCGATTTTCGAACTTCCAGCCGCAGCTGTGGAAATTTGGCGGAAAATTTGCAACAGTTTAGTTTTCAAACTTATTTACTTCGTTTTTCGAAGAATGCAACGCGTTTGTATTGAAAAATGCGGTGAAATTTTTTATAAAATAAACTTTATTTTGCTGCTACAAGCTTCTCACCACAAGGCTAACTTGAGCGGAAATCTTTGATTCCAACATTTGGTTCTTTATTCGCCCTCTTTAAACAGATTTTAAAATAGGAGTGGAATTCAAGATGTTACGGCTGGACTCCAATTTCCCAATTATCTCAAATTTTTACTTTTAGTTATTTTTGTGGCAGCCCTCGGTAAACTGTGAGCTATCTCAATGCCTGGCATTTTTATGCCTGTGCCTTTTGGCTTTTGACTTTGACATAAAAAAAAAATGAGAGCCGCCACCGACGCTGCCGCCATCGCCTTTTGTGGTGCTGCAGCCGCGGCCCAGCGGCTGTGTGTGTTTGTGTTGGGGTGGGGCGGGGCAGGGCGGGGCGGCATGTACTTCTAGGGGCTGCCCCAAATGCGTTTCTGTTGTTGTTACAACAATTTTTATGACGCGAGTGCTCGTAAAACGGCGCTGCTCTTGTTCTCGTTGTCGTCGTTTGTGGTTGTCGTTGTTGTTGTTGTTGTTGTTGTTGTTGTTGTTGTTGGTGCTGCTGTCATTTGTCGTTTGGTTGTTTTCGCTTTCATTGTCCTTGTGACTTGCGGGTACCAAATTGTATGTATTTGGTTTTAACACATTTTGGTCTAATGGAGTGCCATTGCTCTCTCTGGGCCACAAGCCACATAAACCTTGCCTCCCTGCCTCCCTGCCTCCTTGCCGCCCTGCCACATGCCACACGAGACGTTTTGCATTCCGCATTGAGATTTCTGTACGCTGAGTCGGTTTGTCAATTTAGGTGTTTTGTCTCACGGCGAGCTGGCCGCAGCTCGTCTCGGTCGGACCTGGCAAAACTTTTGCTGACCACCAAATGACTGGCCAAGTGAAAGTTGAGCCACAACAACATGACAACAACAGCAACAACAACAATTAACAAGCAAAACAATCTAAGCGCCAAGATTACACATGTTAGTTGTTCATTTGTTGCTTTTGTTGCTGTTGGCTTCTTTACAACCTAGTATTTAAAATATGCTGAACACAAAACAAAAAAATTGTAATAAATAAAAAAAATACCCACTCGGCCGCCTCTTGGTATGTTAGCAATGTTCAAATATTTTCCATTTTTTTACAAGCGCGCATAGCTCTCATATCTGAGCATTAACAAGAGCAGCAATCTAATTGATTGTTGGAGATTGTTAATGGTTGTTAAATGATTCGAAAGGCTATCAGCAAAACATTCAATTTTACAAAAATTTACCACCCAAAATGTTGTTTCAGTTTTCAAGAGCAGGTTTCACTAAATCATACACCAAAGGCCTGACTTAGAGTCCGTCCAGAGTTGGCATTGAGAGATTTTAAAGCTAATCGGAACCAATTTCATGTTTCTAGAGCTTTCATGGGGCAGAAAGCCGGCAGATGTAGAAATAGAAGAGAGAAGAGGCAAATTAGAGGCGTAAAGAGAATATTTATGGCAGGGCTGCAAACGTAAGCCCTTTTACGATTTGAACTAGCTTTTTGCCTAAAGATTTTGCTTCTTGAATCGACTCGGCTATTGATGCTGACCAAGAATATATATACTTTATGGGGTCGGAGATGCTTCCTTCTGCCTGTTACATACATTTGCACAAAAACATTATACCCTTTTTACCCATTGTTAATGGGTTCAGGGTATAAAAATGGTATGGTATGATTGTTCACGACTAACACTAGTTCCGTTCACTATTAAACTGATAAATCGCTATTTATATATATTTATTGACAAAGCCATCATCAGTCGCATCTGTGAGACTATTCTATTGCCAACTATGCCAATACACATATACATATACATATACATATGTATACATACATATATCAATATATCACCGCAAACGAAGTCGAAGGCAAAGGCAACATGAATGCGCGTGCGTTGCCAACTTGCTGTCAGTCAAGAGGCGCTGTTAGAGCTGGAGCTGGAGCTGGAGTCGGAGTCGAAGTTGGAGTTGGAGTCGGTAGCGGTGTCGGAGTCAGGTAGGCCAGTTCAGGTAGTCATGAATGAAGGAGCTTGTGCGATGTCTTCATTGCAACAGCAACAACAACAACGGCAACAACAACACACAAGTTAGCTGCGACGTGTGGGCAGTTGGCTGCCGTTTTTCGCGCACCAAAAAAAAAAAAAAAAAAGAAGAGAGAAGAAAATAAAGGAATAAAAGCAAGAAAGAAATACAGCACGAAAAAAAAGTCTCGAAGCGAACTTTGCGCACGCGCACGACATGCGAACGGCGCGCGCATAAGCAGGATAGAGATGAGCAGATATTGGGCAGTGCGAGCGAGAGGGAGCCAGATAGCGAGCAAGTGAGCAGAAGTGCCGCAAAGCTGGCTACTGCCCGAATGCAAGTTTTGCGTGTATTTGTGTGTGTGTGTGTGTGTGTGCGATTCATTGCGCGCGCGCGCGCGCGCTCGTGTATGTATGGGTGCGGGTGTGAGTGCTTATTAGCGCATTGGCTCAACTTTGAACTTTTGTGCTGCCTGCGTCGCTGCCGCTGCGCTGTCTGCGCCACTGCACAGCTCATTGTTGTTGCAGCATAATTATGCACCGCGTTCAAGGAGCAAAGACACCTTCCGCTGTGAGCTGCGCTGCGGTGCCCGGCTCTGCCCCTGCCTCTGCCCCCGCCTTTGTCTCAGCCACGGCCTGTCTCTGGCTTTGTCTCTGGCTTGGGGTTCGACTTGTGTTCGGTTCGGGGCAGCCTGTAAACGATACAAATCACACACAATGCTGACCACAAGGCCCCAGCCCTGTCTGCTTCTGCTTCTTCTTCTTCTGCTGCTGCTGCTGCTTCTTATTTTTCTTGCTGTTGCATGTTGCATGTTGATGTTGTGATGTGGATGTTGATGTTGTCGCTGGCAACTTTTGCGGCAACAAATTGAAGCACCGCAGCAACTTCTCGCATGCATTTGTTGTATTTGTATGGCTTGCAGCAAAAATGCGCCCCTATCTGTCCAGTTGTGGTTCGTATACCCGTTGTAGTTATAGTTACTGCCAAACCAGTTATGCACCGACCCCCTTTGCCTCCCTTGTGCCTGCTTTAAGTCTGCACATTGCCCCGTCCTGTTGCTTTCATATATGAAAAGTGATTTCTTTGCATAAAATGCGCTCCCCAAGCTGCAGTGAGCGAAATTATGAGTTGGTTGCACGTTCAATTCACTTTTTAACAAAAATACTTTGAATAATTTGAAAATTTATAGAAATCTATTTCATTTCATTTATTCTTCTCCCTTAATTTAATTAATTATATTTGATAAATTCTTAAGAAACATCGCGCATGCGTTATCCGCGTTTTTTCCACACTTGCGGGTGGAATGTTCAGTCAGTCAGTCGGGATAAACAGTTTTATATATAGAGATTATAGCCTGCTTTTTCCTACATTTGCTTGAATTGAATTGTTTATATATTTATTTTATTCGGCTTTCGGTTAATTTTTATTTGTTCTAAACCAGAATTCTTTTTCCTAGCAGAAACAGTTATCTTTAGACATAGAAATATTATATGTAAACAAAAAAAGATGGTCAAGTAATATATTACACATATTTTTTTTTTAATATTTTACTCTTATTACATTATATATATATATATATATATATATAATATATTATTATATATTCCATATTAGTATGTTTATAGAAAGTTTTATTTATAAAGAAAGTCAAGAAATAATAAATGAATTTTTAAATGTTGCAGTGTAAATTATTATTTTTTGACTTTCTTTATTTGTTGACATGACATGATGTTTCTCTCAGTGGAGCTGTTTGGGGTCCCAGATCCCGATTTAAAAGCTGGACACTCTGCTGCTGCTGCTGCCGCTGCCTGATGATGATTGGGTATAATGGGTTTTATGGAGCAGCTGCTGCTGCTGCTGATGTGGATGCTGCCTCGTTGGCTCGTTGTTCAAGTTTTGTGGCTCACACCTGTGCCCGGGCCAGGCCTGACATTTTGAAATATTGCCATTGATTTGCTCGCAAAGAGACTGCAAACTGATTTAGTTTCTGAATCCGATTTCGTTGGCAGTCGGTCCCATTAGGTTGCCCGTTCCCATGGCAAATGCTGTTGTTTGCGTTGTTGTTTCTCGTGTTGTTTGTTGTTTGCTGTTTGTTGTTTGTTTGTTCTACAATTAACAACAACAATGAGCCCGCAATGTTTTAATTTGGGTCAAGCAATTGGCGTCGCTTTGGCACCGTTCATAATTTCCATAAATACCATGCCAAGCCCCCCTCGAAAATACAAAATAATACAAAAAACTTGGCCCAATCCAATGCATATATCCACACACACACACACACACATATATATATATTGCTGTTTATGTGCTTAAACTCATGTATTTAAAAACACTCGTAATTTATAGCAAATCGAATGATGGGCACGACAATGGGCCCAAAGAACCACAAGACAACTCACACACGCACACACACTGGCACACACGTTTGTGGCAGGCATATAAAACCATAACCAAATTCATTAACATTTTCCGCACGCACAAATTGTAAATCTTTTAGCATAAACATAAAATTCTCTCACACAACACACAAACTCTCCCACTATACACACACGCGCGCACACTCACACATAGACACACGCACACCCATTGGCTATGGTCAAAGTTGTCAAAGAGTCACCAAATTGATCACGCTTTGAGCATAGCTAAGAGAGCCTCGCGGCTCGATCGAAGAGTGCGTTTGTTGGCGCTTGGCTGAGTGTGTATGCCTCTGTCAGCTGGTTCGATGTTCGATCTGCGCTGTGACATGCATGTATTGTCTTGCGCTTGCTGTTGTTGTTGTTGCTTAACACTTGTCCAGCAACTGGGTTGTTGTTGTATTTATAATTATCGCATCGTTTAAACTGTAAGTGAAGAAAATTATATGACTTGAGCCGCAGAGCAAAAAAGAGCATTCATTTAGCTCAGATACAGATTCAGATACAGATACAGATGCAGATATAGATACAGATACAGATGCATATATAGATGCAGATGTAGAGAGGTACAGTTAATAGATTTTGTTACTAGATTTTCGAATCAAAAGCAAATGGTTCAAATTAAGATTAACCTCAAATTCCCAAGCTTCAAATAACTATCCAATGTATTTTTTATATCTGTTTATTCATTTCTTAGTTCAATTATCTTACACACGCATTAATATTATTACTTTTATTTATAATAGTTTAGTTGAATAGTTGAGCTTAACATCAAAATTAAAATTTTTATTGGTATATTTTTTAGTTATCAGCTATTTATATTAATATATTTTATTATATAGTTATAAATCAGAAATCGAATAGAATCGAATAAAAAATGTCTGTTTATCTCATCCAAAACAATCTTTAAAATAGTTGTTCCTCAACTTTAAAGCAGATTTGTTCACAAGAGCCTAGATTTAAGAGGCATAAGCAAACATTATCTTGCTTAACAAGTTTGAAGATTTTCTTTTAAAAGTTTCCACAACTTGCCACATATTTCTGTATCCAGCGACTATCTCTCTGCTGAGTTTCCCTTTCCATTCCTTTGGGGATAATATTTAGAGTCGATATTTTTGTATATTTTTCGCAAATCGTTCGCAACTCTGGCCACATCCTTTGCTGGCATTCAACGTGTGCTCGTGTACCTTTAGCTGAATGCCCAAATGTTTGGACAGCTTTTGGAGCTGTTGTGTATGCGCTTAGTCCCCCAGTAGCCCGAGCCCCCCTCTTGCTCCCAGCCCCTGCTTGAGCTGGCGTCAAGTGGTGTGGCACTTCAGCTCCAATTGGAGCCCAGTTCGTAGAGTTGCGTTGAGTCCAGATTTAAATAGAAGTGTACTTAGAGTCAGCAGACCTTCTGTTTACCTTTGTGTTGGCTCTGGCTGGTTGCCTTTGGGGCAAGTGAAATTTGTGGCCATCAATGGTTGCAGCTTAAGCTTAAGCTGTAGCTGTAGCTGTAGCTGTAGCTGTAGCTGCAGCTGCTGCCCCGATAACCATGAGCCATGAGTCACATGCAACACTTTTTGTTCTCTCTGCTTTTTTGTTAAACATTTGCTGCTGCCTCTCGGTTGACGCTGCTGTGTGTTGCATTTTAAAATTAATATTTGGATTTTAATTAGCAAGAAATTTACTTTGGGCTATGGCAGTTCGGTTCGCTGCCTGCCGATTCCCGGGCTCCTATCGCGACCGGCTAGCGCATTGGGCACCAGGGGATAGCGGAGTGGTGTGTGCTTTGTGTTTACATTTGCTAGCTGCCTGGCTGGTTGGTAACTGCATATGCACACCTTCAACACAGCACAGGTGTGTACGTATGTGTGTGTGTGTGTATTTAATTAGTGTACACATGCACAGTCACATCAATTTGGGGCGGAGTGGGGTCTGGTGGCAGGGTTGGGACCCTATCAAATATGCAGCATTTGCTTAGTTACAAATTTAATTTCGCTCAACGCATACGAAATGCAATTTTCAAATAATGAGCCAAGCACATGCTATATGCATATCCACATATACATATAAATATATTTTTAACAACGTTTATTTGTTTTTATTTTGTGCCTGTTGTCGCCAATACAAAATTATTGTTTAAAACATTTTGTATTAGCTGCAAATTAATTGTTTGTTCCTTTGGCTTTGTTTTCCTCATAACAAAGGGCCAATCGGCCGATAGCCAAATAACGAACTTTAATTTTAATTTAAAAACATTTTTCAAATATTGTTTTTACCATATATTGTTTGCGTTGTGTTCGCATGCCGCCTAACTCTCTTCGGTTGGCAGCGAACACGCTGCGAACATGTTCGAGCCGACTCTGTTAAGTTTACAGCGCACGTTAACGGCTGCTGTTAGATACTCAAAAGCCTGGCTGAGCGAACTCGAAGACATTCAATTAAAAAGGCTAAGTTGTCAAATAATTCTCTTTTAATTTTTTTTTGTTGTAGATTATGTTTAGATAGACAAATGAGAAATGTATACAAGGGTATTAAATCTTCGGCGCGCAAAAGATATACTCACTTGCGCGTCATATTATCTCCACGTTTGCGACCTCATAGGATTAACACACTGTTCGCGCATATTTGTGCACAAAGGCTTGAGAAAGCAAGAAAATGTACAATTTGCTTGCCTTATAAAATTTTCCATTAACTTTAATTGATGTTCTTCCTATGGATACTAATACGAAGTTTGGCTCTATATACCCGTTAAGGAATATTGTAGACATATATCTGGTTTGTTACCGCTTTCATCTGATCAATTCGAACATTTCAACACGATTTCTATGAGCGTGAATGAACATTAGGCTTATAGTTTTATATTAAAGGCCTTATTTTTTGTGCTCTTTACTCAAATGCTCTCTAGTTTTCTTTTTGCATACATTTCAAACTTTTCGGACGCTTTAATTAAAAAACTGTCGCTTCAATGTTGGCCCAGCGACTTGGACAAAAGAGCCTAAGGACCCTGACCGCCAAAAATTGCCAAGTTCTAAGCCATATTTGGGAATACCAAACGGGCAAATGGCTTAGAGCTGCGGGCTGTGGGCAAAGCTCCGCGTTATAATTCAAATAATAAATTCTATTTTACGGCCCTCTACTCTAAAATGGCTAACAAATGGCCTCGTTGTCGCCGCGACCAGTTGAAATGCGAAATGCAGACAGCGCGCGAAAGAGTGAAATTCTAAAGGACACCGTCGGGCAGCTGCCTGCCTGCTAGCAGGGGGAGGGAAGGGATGGAGGCGGGATGTTAAGGTTAACTCGGACTGAGGCACGGCTTAGCTACCTAGCGCTCGTTGGCTGTGCGGCTCTTTGGACAGGGCTAAAATCGATTTAGCCAAGTAAAACCAATAAAAATTATAAAGCATATAAATTGCCAACCAAAATGTTTGTTGTCAAACTTCAGTCCCAGTTGAAATCACATTAGGGTGGCGCCAATCAAATTTGTGTATTGTCAGCAACTGCTAGGGATGCCACATCGTGGGTTGAAGTCAGCAGGAGGGTGGGGTATGGTTTCCCGCTGGCTTGTTGCTTTCAATGCGTTCGCATTTTTTGTGACCCGAACTGACAGAAAACAACCACCAACAACGAAAACCCCAAATGTCTCAGACACCAAACTGCGTTTTGGCTTTTAAGTCAGTCAATCAGTCTTTCGATCAGTCAGTTGGTCAGTCAGTCAATCAGTCAATCATTCAGTCAGTCAGTCATTCAGTCAATCAGTTAGTCAGACAGTCAATCAGTCAATCAATCAGTCAGCCAGTCAGTCAGTTAGTCATTTAGTCAGTCAATCAATCAGTCAGTCAGTCAGTCAGTCAATCAGTCAGTCAGTCAATCAGTCATTCAGTCATTCAGTCAGTCAGTCAATCAGTCAGTCAGTCGATCAGTCAGTGAGTCAGTCAGTTAGTCAGTTTGTTGCCATCTTTTCTTGTTGTTGCAAATGCACAGGCACAAATGTCGCCCCACAGCCCACCCAGGCAGGTGCCTGGTCGACCCGAGCCAAAGCTGATTGCGCTTTCAAGTGCCCGACACTCATTGAAGCTGGCAGATTTATTGGAATTTAAAATTCCTTTGTAAGTCACCAGAGCCGCGGCTCACAGCAATCTAATAAACGCCCAAGAAGAAAATATACAAAGAAAATTCCATAAAAAAGGAACCGCACACACACACAAGAAAATAGAACTTTTGCTGTTTGGTCGAGTGTGTAAAACATGGACAAGGGCTGACTTCACAGTGGCGTGGCGGGGGGATAGGTGGTATGTCGCTTATCTGGGGCGTGTTCTTCGATAATACACACTTCCATAAAGCCTAGCACCGAAAATGTATGCAAATAACTTATCGTTCAATTAGCATAAGCATCTTTAGGCGAACTAATCGATTTTACAGCTCACGCTTTAAATAACATTTCCCAAAATTCGAACATCTGGCAACATTTCCTGCAGCATCACAGAAAATTTAAATAAAAGCCAGAAGAAAATTGAGAAAAAAAGGAGTTGAAGTCAGAAAAAATATTATGAAAAAACCAAAAATTTAAGAATATTTTTAATTCATTTCTATCTGACCACAAACTGGGCACATGGAGGCCTTCAGCTTACGAGAAGCTTGTACATACTGAGCATTCATTTTCAGAAAAATATTATGAATGCGCTTTCTTGATTTGTTTTTTCTTTTTCTTCATTGATAAAATATTTAAGAATGTTCAATTCTATTTTGACATTAAGTTTTGCTACAATTTACTTTTTCTAGAAGAGCCTTTCTGATCATTATTTATAGTATAAAATATCTGAGTTAATCAGGAATGCATTTACCACATTTTGTGCCTACGAAGAAGGGAAGGGAAGAGAAGAGGAGGGAAGGGGAGAAGCAGGAAAGCGCGGCCTTTTGAGTGTATCTTCAATATCGAACCACATTTGATGTAAATATTCATCCCTGTCATATGTGTGCTTGTGATACTAACGAATCATGCACTTATATATACATCTAGCCTGGAACCAAAGCCTCCTTTCCGCGCTTCACCCCCTCCCCAATCAACCAAGCACATGTTTTGGTATCTTTGAGTACATATTCCGCGCATACTCACTTAATTTATAAACCCAGGCAAGAGCTGCTTTATTATTTTATTTATATACGTATGCACTTGTTTGTAGGAGCTAAGTGAGAGGAGGGAGGGGGACGGTGGGTAGGAGGTTGAGGTGGTGAGGGGTGCAAAGTTCAATTGGAAATTGGGCTCCCACTTGGCTGCTGATGCGAAAGTTTCCTTTTGCTTTTCCATATAGCACTCAACAGATGTCGGATTGCTGCCGCTTACACATGGAAAAGCCAGCGGTAAAAAAGGAAAGAAAACAACAACAACAACAACAACAACAACAGCAAGAAAATGGCAACCTCGTAAACAACTCGCTAAACGTTTTGGCGCTCATTTTGCAGCCGCTGCTTAATTTGTTGTTGTTGTTGTTGTTGCTTGAGGCACAAGTGAAAGTTCAACGGGACAATATGTGGGTGGGCCAAAGGGGCTGCTGGGCTGGTTCGGGTTGAGTTGGCTGACTGTTGGCTTGGGGGCGGGGGGCGCGGGCGCATTACTGTGGCTGCCACGCGTACGCCACATTTCGCACATTTTCCCCGAAATTCCCATTTTTGGCTTTGTTTTGCTTGCGTTTTTTTTTTTTTTCATTCACATTTTTTTTATATATTTTTTCTGCCCGCACAGATTTTCCGCACATTTTGCCGCCTGCGCCACGTGGTTGTTGCTGCTGTTTTTCATTTTTTTTTGTCGAGTGTTTTGGGCACCGCCAAAAACAAAAGGCGCACACATTAAATTATGAAAATAAAATGCGATGTGATGCGATGGGATGCGATGCGATGCGCAACCTCGATGCGCCCCTTAGCTACTCATCAAAAGGTCGTCGGCATGCGAAGCCATTGAATAACTCGACTCAACTCGACTCGACTCGACTCGACGATGACTTAATGAGCAGGGCTACGGATATATGGCCCAGACCAGCGGATGCTCTGTTCAGCTCAGCTCGTTTCAGATGAGTTCCGTTTAGTCAGAGGTAAAAACTTGCGCCCTTTTTACAGGGAAAAGCGACAGAGACAGAGAGAAAGAGAGAGAGAGTGGGAAAAGAAAGGGGCTTGGGGAGCAAGTTCGGAAGTAAATTAAGAATGCTGCAATGGGCAGGCAATGCGCAAAGTGATTGCGACTATGTTTTGTTGTACTTTTTATTTAAAAACAACAACAAAGAACATCAAAAACAACAAAAAAACAACAAAAATTGCACAAAAAATAAACAAAAAAGAAAACAAAACATATTTAATGTAACTTTTTAATTAAATCATTATATATTCTCTCTGCTCTCTGGGTCTCGGCTCGGCGCAGCCTTCGCCTCTACAATTCATGCCTACCTTTTCCTTTCTTTGCTTTAATTTTATTTACTTGTGTTTTTTTTTTGCGCTGCAGCCAAAGAAATTGATAATGGCTCCTCACGGGCCCGCTGCGCTGAAGAGCTTAAAAAAAGCTAAAAAAAAAACGTTTACATGCAAATTGCAAGGCTCACGGTGAGGGCCTAATGAGGCCCAGTTGGTAATTAAGCCAAAGGCGTTGGCCACGGCTATCTCTCAGCTGAGCCTCAATCAGTGTAATTCATACTTATTGCAGATTTATTCGAGTGTCTTTATGAGCACAACTAACACACTTACTTATAGGGGATTGGCGGTAGTTTCCAGAGTTATGTTAACTCTTTTTTATTCACTCGATATCCCATTCAGAGCAGCAATCCCGGGAGCCTTTTTTTCTGTTTCGCGGTTCAAACGATGTCTTGAGATTCGCCTCCTAAACGTAGCTTTTCACAATTGTGGTTCAAATTGAACATTTCAAATTGCTATATAATTAAAAATAATAATAATATTAATTAAAATAACAATAATATCCTTGTATCCGGTCTCCACAATATTCATTTCGTGGTCATACTCCAGTAAACTTCTGATGTTTATCTTTCGTCTTTAATCGTAAAGTCATGCTTATAACAAGCATTACATATATAGTATTATAGTATACAGTATTCTGCTTAGAGTCTTCTCTTCCTCTTATAAAGTCATCTATTCTAAACTATTTAGCATGTAGATAGTCTAAGCATATGGTTATAGTTTGTATTCGCTTTATACCATAAACCCGAACATTTTTTTTAAATATATATCTCGGTTGTCTCTTAGGTTTGGCTATGCATTATAACTCAAATAGGCTTTAGGTTCGATTTCTTTGTAAAGAAAACACTCGAATTCCTCAAAATCAAAACAATCCTAAGAAATAAACCCAATTACGCATCAATATACCAGGCAGCAGCTTATATTAGAGTGTTCTTATTCAAATGCCGACGTTATATATATGTATATCATATCATATATCCTTTATCTGATATCATATGTCAGTACTCTTGCATCCATTTTGTTGAATTGCTATGTTCAATTTATCTTTACCTAATTTCTTTTTCAAGCCCGCACAAATTGAATTGAAATTTTTGAATAGACCCTAAAATGCAGCTAGCCAAATAATAATTGGTTGCCTCGTTAAATATTTGCCAAAATTTCGATTAAATGCCATTGTTTAAAGCTATTTTATATAACAGCAGAACGTATGCATGCGTTGCGCAAGGTAATTGAATATCCTTATAAATCATGTAACACACTCACAATAGCGCAATTTGCGCTTTGCAGGCGACTGTATATATATATATATATATATTTATGTATATAGGTTGATCAAAATCTCCAAGACGAGGACTGACTTTAGAGTTTTTTTTCTTTAAATATATGCAGTTTGTTCTTTGTAAACGTGACGTCTTGGCTGTCTAAGCGTCTAACTTATAATCCGGTGCAACTCTTGCAGCAATTGTCATTTTTTATATTTATTTAATTTGCTTTGTTATAATACACAAATAAACAAAGCGCAAAGTTTAGGGATCGAGCCCTCGTGTGGTCTAAATAAGCAATTTGCAAAAATATTCATTTGAGATGTGCAACGCCGGGTAATTTCGTCTAGGCACTTATAAATGAAAACAGCTGCTTGACAGATATGTGATTTGTCAAAACTTTTGCTCAAAATATCATGATTAACTTTTCTTAAGCTAAGTAGCTATTTGTATATGCCTGCAATGGGTATACACTAGTCGGTGTACTCTACTTGTGGCCATGCTCTGTTGTGAGTGCGTGCGTGTGTATGTGAGTGTGTGTTTTCCAAATATTGCTGGCATGCTGCTCAAATAGTTTGCATATTAATTGTTTTAATTGAAAAGCGCGTGCGCCTTTTTAAAAGTTTTTATAATTTTAATAGGCATCCAATGCAGGCAACACAAAATCAACCCAAACCACCCGCATGCACACACACACACGTACACCCACCCGTACATGTGTGCACACACATTTTCGAAGCAGAGGAGCTTTAATTGTTTCTGCCATTATTAATAATAATTTACCAAAATATTTTTGGCAACGCTTTGATGGCTTCATTAGCCGCTCCCGCCTTGCTTCTGCTCGCACTCGCTCTCCCACTCAACAGCCTGCTTGGCATATGAAGCATAAAGCAACCGCGGCACGCGTCTCATTTAAAAGTCATTACGTTTAATAAAAAAATTGAAAATAAATAGAAAATACAAAAAAAGCAACCATCATCAAGCCTAACGATTTTAATGGGGGGCGTTTGCTTTATCGTCGCATAAATCAATTGAATTTTTATAACAACATTTGAATTTTGTTGCCGTTATTGTTGTTGTTGTTGTTGTTGTTGCCTTTTAATTGCATGCTGCACTGTAATAAATATTTATGTATAAACATATATTTATTTATTACTCTTTTCGCAACGAGCGCAGTTACAAATTGTAAACGCTGTTTAATTTATGAATCGGTCGGACCAAGCGGCGCCCTTGGGAAAAACCTATCGAAATGCAACCATGCCAAGCGCTTTTCCCAATTCATTATTTGCCCTTCTTTCTGCTGCTCTTTAAGTAGCAAGTCCTTGAGCTAACACCCATAAGTCATAGCAGCTTTGAGCTCGATTGAATGCCAGCTTGAGGGATCATATAATTATGAACCATACAATGTATCTTTATTGGCTTTTGATCGATAGCTTTTTAGCCTGAATTAATTAAAAATGGATAAAAAGGCTATAATGTTTTGTGCAAATGTATATAACAGGCAGAAGGGCCCATAAAGTAAATACATATTTTTGATCTGCATCAATAGCCGCGTCGATATAGCCAAGTGCGTCGTTCCGTGTGTATGAACGCGTCTTTCTCAGAAGCTTTAATTGATATCTTGCCCTTCTTCAGAGCATTCGATAAGCATCATTATCTTACTCGTTTGCAGAACAATCGATAATTTAATGGCTGAACTCAGCAAATTTGACATGTGACTTCTAGAATAGTTTATACAGAAAAAGTATCTTTCACTTTATAGCTACCGAATGTTCAGGGCTTTCCCTGGTCGGCCACTCATCAATATTTGGCCAACTTATCTGCAAAACCGTCGCAAATCGGAACTATTTTATTATGTAGCTGCTATAGAAACAATCGGATAGTAGTAAAGCTTACGTATAGACGTCTACCGGCTTATTAACAAGATATCCGTATTTTTTTGTTCACTTTTTATTTTATATCATTTTTCAAAACGCTTAAAATAAGTGAGACTAAATGTGGATATAGACAAAGTGTGACAAAGTGCCTTGCGTGTTCGTGTCACGAACGAGAACACGACACGAGCCTAGATCTTAGTTGTGTGTATAAAGGATTGTTTAAGGCTTTTGTAGATATGATATTTATTTTTATTCTCTTTTGTTTATTAATATAATGGCAGTTGATTTTATAAATTACATTAATTTTATAAGTATATTTTATTTTATTTTTTTATATTATTTTATTTATGAAGCCTTCTCTATATTTAAATGCGATCTTTAAGACTTTGGTCAAACAAAACTAGACTTTTCCCTTGCTTACTTCTTTTGCAAATCGCAGCACATCGATACGCGATATTCACATTGTATTTTCCATAGAATTTTCTCCATGGTATATCATAATTTTCAACCTGGTTTCTCGCCAAGCTCTGGGCATTATAGTTTTAGCTGCCCACACGCGCCCAGCTCTTGATAAATGCCTGACCCCGGCAGAAGTTAAGACCCAACGGGCAGCGCCCACATATCATGGTACTTTACTGTTGGTGTTTGCCATAATGACAGCAGCAAGGACAAGGACGAGGACTGCGACTAGAACTAGGACTTGGACTAGCGCATTCACGATAATCGTCTTGATGTTCATAATGTCGACGAAGATGATGATGTTGGGCAGGCAGACAGCATGATACTCGTAATGCTGTTGATCAGCGCACACACCCTTCAATGCGCCAGAAACGCGTTTATTGCGACGTCCATTTGTCTAAAGCAGCCCTAAACCCCCACCCCGCTGCCCCTCCCAAGTGGTGTGTGTGGTCGCATGTTGTGCGTGCCTTGGCCGGCAAGAGTGGAAACCTTTTTTTCACGCACACACCAAGCTCCCACAGCTGACACACCCTCCCACACATACACACACCCACACACACAAACCGCACCGCCCCCTTCGACGCCCACTTCCAAGTCAGTTGGCCGCGCGTCAGCAGCTACAAAATATTTACAATGAAAAATGTCAGCAGGTATTTATTTTTATGGCGCAACATTCGTCAGTCTTATTGTTAGTTGATGGCGGATGGGCAAGGGAATGGGGGCAGGCTGATGGATAAGGGGGTGTGGGTGCGGGTGCCTCTGCGGGTGCGGGTTAAGCGATGCGAGCGATACCAACGCGAATATTCTGAAAATCGCAATCGAACGCATTTCAGCTCCTGCGCGTAAATATGCCAAGGAAAAATAAAACGTGAGTTTTTTTTTATGGGAAAACTTTTGCATTTTTCAGGATATATAAGCAAAATATAAAATGGGGCCTTGGGCCCATCGAAAACTGTGTTCGATTCAAGCGAATTGCATATATTGCAGTTGAAAGCGTTTTGTGGAACACGAACTTGTAGCTGTTGTCGGCTTTGCTGCTGTCTTTGGTTCTGGCTTTGCCTGGCCGCCATTTTATGAATATTTATTTTGTCTCTCATATTAAAAATACAAGCCTCAGTGTGTACTGACACACACACACACACACACACACATACGCATACAGCTAGCCAATGACTAATAGTTGTATATTTTATTAATATTTGTCCCGCAGGCGCTTTTGGCAGCATATTAGAGAGGGACAGAGCATGAGAGGGCAAGCAGGTGGCTGGGCGCAGGGGAAAAAGGGGGGAGTGGTTGGTTGGAGAGGCATGCTGGGTACTCTATACATATTAAAAAAGCTTTGCATGCCTTGGACAACAGGCTCAGCCGCAGTCGCAGCCGCAGCCGCAGCCGAATAAGCATGGCAAAAGGATATCGTGCGGCATCGCCCAAAAGCAGGCAACACATTTTGCGTGCGTGGCCAAGATAGAGGCGGCCAAAGGGGCGTGTTTGTGTGTGTGTGTGTGTGCTTAGGGGCGGGGGGCGTGTTAGTGTGTGAGCCGAAGAGCTTGAGGAAAATGCTGCCACATGTTTTTTTTATGTCACTTCCGTTTTTATTTATTTTTATGCTCATGCCCCGCATGTTGTGCCTCTTGTTGTTGTTTTCAGACACTCGAAGCTGTCAGCGCTTGTTGTTGCTGTTGTTGCATTCGCTATTGCTGCCGTCTGGCTGAGGCCTTTGTTTTGTCATTAGACGCCGCTACCTTGCCCTTACCAACTCATAATTGTCAACGCTTTGCCAGAGCCAAGCCTGGAACACCAAGTGCACAAGACTGCCAGACTAATATGCTCTTGGTATTTTCAAAGTTGCTGCAAATCTAACTTGCCTTAGACTTTCGGGTCAAAAGACTGCCCGAACTCTAGACTACCAGCTATTTGCATAAGATGCCAGTTAGAGCATACGAGATTCGACTTGGCTGTGGCGCTGCACATTGTTTGGCAAAGGGAATACTAAAAAAAAGGAGGAAAAATAACACTTTACCGCCTGCCAAGTTGACTTGACTACTAAAAAGGGTTCATATACATATAGAAAGTACATATACATATAAGAATATGTATAGATATATTCACTTTTAGCTATTTATAGCCAGGGACTGGGAAGCAGCTCTGGCTTTTTATGGCTACGTGTTGATTTGTGGCATTCTGTATGTATTTTGGGTATGTGTGTGTGTGTGTGTGTGTGTGTGTGTGTGTGTGTGTGTGTGTGTGTGTGTGTGTGTGTGGCTGTGTGGCTGACTCATGACCAGCTCCATTTCCTATGCTATGTTTTATGTTAGCCACTGTCGAATGAAGAAAAACTCACAAAAGTTTTAGCCTATGACGTCGCCTTTCATTTCCGTTTTGCGGTGGACCCCATTGATTTGGGCAAGCGCTAATTTAATAGAATTAAGCGGAATTTCTCACATGCGCAAACTATGTGTGTGTTTGTGTGTGTGAGTGTGTGCCCAACAATCCGTGAGGGTCTGTGCACAGCTGCAGCTGCAACTCTGGTCACATTGAGAATTGTATAAATACCCATTTGAATGCAATATTTTTCTCTAATTTAAGCTTTATTCTCATTTATGGCTATGCTCAGCGCAACGCCTTTGCATCACCCTCTACCCCAGCTGGGGGTTAAATTTCAGTTAAGAGATTTTTATGCCATCGAAATGCCTTTAGCAGCAATTTTCGTTAAAATGCTTTCAATATTTTGTCCTTTACGTAGAGCCCGATGCCAGCCAAGATGGTCATCATTTTGTCAAGCCGAAAACTGCTCGATAAAAAAAGGGGGCGACAACAAACGGCGAGTGAAACGAATCCGTAATACGCTTTCTTTTGATGTGCAGGGCATGTCAAAGTATACTTGACTATCAAAAAGATAGATAGATTAAGCACTTTCTAATATTATAGAATAGCCAAAATATTCCACATAATCAGTTCATCTATATTATATGCTCTCATTTAGAAAACTTTTGGTTAACCTTCGCGCATTGCTTTAGTTCTAAGAATATACGAATTTTAGATAGAAATCCCTGGCAGCTGTAATATTCAGGCAAAAGAAATCGCCTTTTATACATATTTACGGCTCCCCTTGGGCTTATAAAGGAAGCACTTTTAACTATCCACCTGAAAATCCTGCGCTGAGCAAAAGCCAAACTTCCTTGCAAAGTCCAAAGCCCAAACGCTGGCCTAGGGCAACGAAAAGTACCATCAACTAATACTATTAAATAAACCCCATACAGGCGCGCACACACACACTCAAACACACACACACACACACACAATGACAGACAGATAGATTGAACGAGAAAGTGAGAGAGGGACGCACAATGGCGAAGGGGTTAGGGGCCAGGCAGACAGCGACAGAATCCGAGGAAACGCCAAAGATAGACAAAGGCAGTGGCATAGTTTTTGCACGTATAACGGTAACTGACACGTTGCTCAGCCGGCGAGCAGCGAGTGTATGGAAAGAAACTAGAAAGTGTGAGTGAGAGAGATGGCGTGTACAAGAGCCGGGGTCGTGGGTGAGTGCGGGGGCGCGCGCGGTGGTTGCCAGGCATGCGTCAGTGTGTGTATTTTTCTCATTTGCTGCTGAATTTTTATTACAAATTTCTTCATGATGATGGGAAGCGAATTTTTTTTTTTAGTGCCACGGCCGACGTCGACGTCGACGTCAACAGCAACAGCGACGGCGACGACGACTGCAGCGGCGGCATCAATGCTGAGGCAGAATAAATAGCCGGTAAAAAGGAAAATCATTGCAATAGGAAATGAAAATGTGGCGGACAGCAGGGCGAGTGGGTGGCCCAAAGGCGAATGAATTGAACAGAGACGGCAAATCAATAGGAAACAGCAGGAGGATATTTAAGCAGGATATTTAATATGAGCATCTGAAGCTCTGGCAACCAACCAACCTCCCAACCACCCCAACCCTCCTTCTCCACATCAAACACTCAGACATACAAAAGACGCCTGTGTTGGCATTTTATGGCATATATGTTCTTCTTCTCCTTCTTTTTTTTTGTTTTTTTTTTTTTTTTTTTTTTTTTTGCCAATACCAAATATGAAATTGTTGCGGCCAAAAAAATAGCAAAATAACAACGAAGACAACAAGAAAAAACAAATTATCTCAGCTACCCACAGATCACATACCCTGCAAATATGTGGCAGATGTGGGATATATTTATCCGATCTGAATGTATCATAATTCTAAATCATTTTTATTTTTTTTTTATATGAACAATTCATGCTTATTGAAAAACCAGCTATATATATGTATATATATCGAAAAATCGACCATATATATATATATAAATATATATTTAACTATTCTAAACTGATTTCAACAAATTTTAAGTACATACGTTAGGTGGCTCTTACAAGGATTGTTAATGTAACTTCAAAACAAGGCTGCAAGCCCAACAATAATTTTCGTTAGTTCCATCGTAAGCTCCAGTTCAAATTTATATAAATACATACATATCCATATATAAAGCAATATTTGAGCCGGGAATACCAATTTCTTGTTTATCATGAATCGAATCCTATTACACATATATTTGTGTTCGATAAGGCAATATGTGTTAGTTATGTCTGCTCTGAGGTGTGGCATGCTCTGTGATATAATTATATTAGCCTTTTGCTAGGGTATCAAAAATTATACCTCAGCTCCCACCAAGCCACTTACACTTAAGACACTTTCCAATTTGATATCAATAATAGGCTAGGAGCAGCCAACCTGTCCCAAGCTCCATAACCCATATACCATATGCCATATACCATTCCCAGCGTCCCCATCCGAGCAGCCTTCGCTTGGTTGCTTAGCTCCTTGTTGTTATTGTTGTTGTTGTGGTTGTTGCTGCTGTTGCTCGTCCTGGCGCTGGCGTTGCCAGCTAAACACGGTGGCGATTGGGAACGTCTGCTGCTTTTTAGTTGTGCCTTTGTATCTTAAAGTGCACCAGCAACTTAGCCTCAACTATTTATCTTGTTAGCGGAAATCTATTGAAAATGTTTACGTTCTTTGTGTGTGTGTGTGTGTGTGTTTGTGTGTGTGTGTTTGTGTGTGTGCGAGCAACCACAGCTAGCAGACGACACCCGAGTGCATCGAGTCCAAAGTCATCTCCCGCTTCTGGGGGCTGCCTTGTTAGGTTCTAGAGTCGTGCGTTTTTTTTTTTTAACAATATTCACGACATTGAGTTGAATATGGCCTTTAGGAAAAAAATTTAAATTAACTACAGTGCACGCTGTTGCCGGCAGGGAAATAACAAAAGACACTTTGTATACCCTGTAAATGTTCAAGCAACGTGTATAATGCAGCTACTCTGATGGTTGCCTCATTTAAGACTTGGGCTATAAATAGGAAATTTATTTGAGAAAGCATTTTTCAAGGCTTGGAGTTGAGGGCAAGAAAGCTTGTGTCTGTGTGTGTATGTACATACATCTTTGCATGTGCAGGTGTTAATAAAGGATCGAATTTTTGTGACAGCAGCCTGACGCTGGTTACAGACCATCTCTAAGTCGGGCACCCTTGACTCTCAGCCTTTTTTTAACTGTGTTTTCTATATTATATTTATTTTGCAGCTTTTAAAGAAATATAAACTCAGCAGTTAATATTTATTAATTTTAGTCCTCTGCTATTTTATTATTCATATTTTATTAATATCTTAATACAATATTGAATATACATAAAAAATAATAATATTGAAATACTTTAAAAAAATTAACTCCTCTTGATAAACTTAAATAAGGAAAATTAACCCCTCCTTTTGAAAAACTGCGACTTTCAAAGCCTTTGGCCTTAAAGGTGTTTCACACATTACTTATCGATGCCCAGGTAATCGCTTCTTGCTAAATATTTATTGTCTGCTTGTTATCGATTGTTAAACCCTACTATTGGCAGCATTTGCGGCACTTATCGATAATGTTGATTGCAGCCCATACAGTAATCAGTGTCGGACTGTTTGATGTTATCAAAAACCTATCGATATTATTAACCCATTGAAAGGCAGAAAGGGGTAAACAAAACGCAGGCAGCTGGCTGCAAGCAGCAGAAAATGCGAAACCAGCGAGGACAACAACAACAACAGCAGCGAGTCCTCCAACAAAATCAATAAATGAAGAAACTTAAACTTAGCGTTCAGTTTTGTGAGTGCTTTCAATTACTTTGCTATCGCTTCGCGTTGTGCGCGGGTGTGTGTCTGTGTGTGTGCAAGGATGTTGGTTTGTGGCGAGTGGGCAGGGGGCGTTGGGGCGTTGGGCAACATTTATGGGCAACTATTGCACGACTGCCGGCAACTGTAACTTGTGCGGCACGAACTCGTTCAGCACTTCAAATTTAACTTCAACTGCGACATATTATTGTCATAATGGCATGGCAATACCCCAGTACCCCCCACATCCCCATCCCACCTGTTACTCTGCCCGCTTGCTGCATGTCTGTGTGTTGCTCTTTTGAACCCTTTAGCCGCAAACGTTGACTTTTTAGCGTTTTGTCTTCTTCTCTGTTGTTGTTATTGCCAGATCCAGCCCCCAACCCCAGCCCGCCAGCTCGCAACCTCCAACCCCCCATAGATCGTAATGTTGGCAACTTTATTTGCGGTTTTGTGTAACTGTAAATTACACAAACAGACGCGCAAATGAAACATATGTAACCGATGTGTTTCGCTCTTTGTAAGTGCGCGTGTTTGTGTGTGTATATATATGTGTGTGTGTGTGTGTGTGTGAGCTGCAGCCAAGGCATATACATAAATTATTAAACAAAACTGAGTATCATGGCACTGCCATTGCCAGTCGATGTCACCAGAGCTCAGAGTCCGTCGACCATGCCCCCAACAAGTGCCGCCCCAACAACAACAACAGCAACAGGCCAAACCCTTGCGCGCTCCTGCCATGGCCAACACACGGCGTATGCGTAATTTTGTTTTATTTGCAGCCTTTGTGCGCCTGTGTGTGCGTGCTTGTGTGTATTATTTATGCATGCGGCGCATGGAAAATTGCAATTGGTTTTTGGCAGCTTTTGGCAGCGTCAAATTTGCTTTGAGCATAAATGAAATGTATTTATATACATATATACATATGTATATATATGTATATATATATGTATTTATATATGTATAATATATATAAATATATATGATATTTATGTTTGAAGGCGAAGCGCGCCGAAAGTCGCAATCGAATGCATAATAAAATAAGAAATCGATTCAAATCGAATTTTCTGCCATATCGCAACAGCAACAAGAACAAAAAACAACAAAAATAAATGAAATGCAAGCGAAATTGATTTAAATTGAAACGAACATTTAATGCACTTCACATCTTATAAATACATTAAATGGAAAAACAACAGACATGACAAGAGTTTGTTATCTTACGTAGAGCTTCGCTCGATTAGTTTTTATTTTCCACAGACTTGTTTATATTTCAATTAATTAAGTCTGCCTTCAAGGCGATTGCAATTTGACCAACTGGGAAATCTGATTAAATGTTTCACATCAATTATTTAACGTTACCCAAACAAGTTTTATTTGTGAGCTGCAAATAAATAGTTTTACTTATTTTAGAATGTAGGTATGTTTATAAAATGATGCAGATTAACTTATTTTGTTGAAATTTTGGAATATATATATATTTAAATTAAAACATAGATAGATATATATATAATATAATTTATAAATATATAATATATTATAAAAATTAGGATATATACATATCATATACAACTTTTATATATTATACAATAATAATATTGCCAGATTCAGATGGGGAATTGATCTACAGGCCAAACGTACAAATCTGATGAAATTTGACCGAGTTATGAGGGTGGGATGTTTTGACCTATGTCTAAATAGGAGGTGTTATCCGAGAAATTAAATCTTCGTAATCTGCGCATACCATACGATAATCTACATGCCAAGTTTGGCGTTAATAGCTCTTATAGTTTTCGAGTTATGCTTAAGAGACCTTGACTTCTAATCGATATATATCGATTTAATGAAGCTGGGACGAAATATCGGTATAACATATTAGCTTGGCTTGCGTGTGCTGAAAGAGAAGAAACATAGGCATTAAAATTATTTAGCGAACAGACATGGCCAGATCGACGCAGCATTTCGCCCTGATCAAGAATACTTATGTGCTTTCGGACGTGCTTACTTCTGCCTGTTACACTTGACCACAAGCCATTAGGCCCTTTTTAACCATTTTCAGTGGGTTCAGGGTATAAGAAAACGACGCCCATCGAAATAAAGAGAGGACAATAATCGAAACGCTGGCTAAGCAGGGTAAAAAACCGACCGAGAATAATGGCAGGTAAAAAGGATAACGGGCCAAACCCATTTGACTAACCCCACAAACTATTCGTTGCGTATAAATATGCAATGCAATTGTCGTGAAATTTGCCTTTCGATGCTAAACAGCAAATTTGACTTGAGCTCCGGCTACAGGACGAGGACATTCGTGCTCGTAAAATTTGGTCGCCAGCTACGCGCAGGCAACTAGAATGGGTATTGGACACAATCGATATCGATTGATAATAATGATTTTCCCATTGTCTTTGCTAATGCTCGCTATACCATTACCTAATCAAAATAATAATAAGAAAATAATGTTAGTTCGAAAGTTGCAACCGACTGCAAAATACTCTGTGCATAAGTTGGAAATGATGCTTCGAAATTGTTGCATTGGTGGACTCTCTGACAAAATGCACTTGTTTGTATAGAATCTAATAAACAAATACATTTTATACGGATATATGGCCAGACGAACAGCAATCCGAATATATATTTATTTCGTTCCTTTATAGAGCATTGGAATAATGTCAAGTGTGGTAATCGATACCATTCATGCGTCTTTACCCTGGCTAATAAACAAAAAGGTGTCTCAGAGTTGGCGCACTCAATGCCCAATTCCTATAGAGTGGGACTTCAACTATCGTTGAAAGTGAAAATATCTGAGCAATTTGCATGCTTGATGACCATTTTAGTAGCCAAGTCGTCAACTTGGCGGCCTAACAAGTACTTATTTCCTCCGCTTACTCTTCTTCTAGTTGTTGTTGCACAAATTGTAATTGCTTTGATTGCGGCATATTGTTCCATAGCTGGTCTGGTCTGTAACAAGTAAGCCAATTGCTAATTGAATTTGACTCTCTGCTTGCCAGTGAAAAATACGCAACCAAACACACACATATTTCTGTAATTAGGCAAATTAAATGATGATGTCTTTGGTATAAATTTCGAATTACTCCAAGAGTTGCCAATTCTTGGCTGACACTATCTGGGATCAACCTGACTGAAACGTGGGCCATATTTTCAGCACAAAAATGTCCTTGGTTTGTTTTAAGCCTCCAGCAAGCGGCCTGCCTTGAGGTCCGGTTCATTAACCATTGGTTTTTTACATTCATGAAGCCTCGAATAAAGAAATTCTAGATAAGTAAGCCCTATTCCCTTCAGCCAGGTTGAGTCGTAATTATAGTTAATTGAAAATGAAAATATTTTTCGCTTTTGTGCTCAATGATTAAGTAAATAATATTTGTAGCCGATCTCAAGCAGTTGCCGTACAATAATCGCATTCAAATTTCGCTCGAGTCTACCTGGTCGTCTGTGAAAAGAGGCGACACGTAAGGCATAAAGCCGCAGCTGCCTCTGTGGAATCAGTCAAGCTGCAGGCGACCCCAAACCGTAACCATTCCCCCTTGCTGCTCAACCCCCCAACCCCCCAATCGACTCCAAGTTTGGGCTTGGGCTATGCTGCGCTTCCGCAGAATCACTTAACGCTTGATTACACCGATTGACGTTTTGACGAGGCAGTGATGTTGCACAAGTCGATGATGATGACGATGACGCTGACGACGACGACGATGATGATGTTGATGATTATGATGACGACAACGATGAGGAGGACTCTGTAACCGAAAAAAAGAGGCGGCTCAGACAACTGTTGAGGGCGATGCTGGCAGCTCGCATTGGCCATGGCGGGTCTGCTGCAGGGATTGCGAACTCTCTGGACTAGAACGTTATTACACATTACAAGAAAAAGATGATGCAGAAGATGTTGAAGAAGAAGCAGTAGCACACACATAAAAACAGAAGCTGAAGCTGTAGCTGAAGATGCAAGTGAAGTTGGAGTTCGAGTTGAGCTGAGGCTGCGACTGCGGCTGCCTGTCGATTAAAATGTCATCGCATTTTGCTGCCGGCTGCGTTGCAGTTGTCAAAAGGTTTTTGCCACTTGTCGCTGGCAGTTTTCAGTAGACAACAACAACAGAAGATGAAAGAAAAAGAAATAATAATAAGAACAAAAAAATAAAAAACGGAGGAACTAAAAGACAAGCAAAAGCAGATGCACGCAATGAGCACGACCCTGGGCCAGCCAAGGGTTAAGATAAGCTATCTTTGAGGCCAGGGCAAAGGCGTTGGCAGTGGAGCATCTCCTTACCCCCTCCCCCTCCCGCCTCTACCCTTCTCTCTCACTTACTCAGTGAACCATCTCGCTCTTGTTTGTGCTGCTGCTGCTGCGGTTTGTGTGTGGCATGCAGCACAGTTTGGAGCTGCAGTCAAAGGCTAACGAAATTCGACGTAAGAGCTGCGGATGCGGATGTAGTTCCACAAATAAGGGCACATGCGTATGTCTATGTGTGTGTGTGTGTGTGTGTGTGTGTGTGTCTGTGTGTGTGTGTGTGTGTGTGTGTGTGTGTGTGTGTGTGTGTGTGTGTGTGTGTATGCTCATGTGTGTGTAGCATTAAATTGCTTGCGCATTGATGCGGCAATCGTCAAATTCAAATATTACAGTCTATGGTTATGACAAGACGGCATTTGCATCAACTTGATATAATAAGGAGGAACAATGCAAATTTCAATTCAATTGACTCATTAAAATATCGCAAACAAGCCACAAGGTATTTCATTGCACAATAAGAGAGCGAGAGAGAGAGGGAGAGAAAGTGAGAGGGAGGTAAGAAGAGGGAGATCGATAGATATAGATTCCAATTCGAAAATGCAACTAACCGATTCCAAAAATGAGAGAATGGGAGGTGAGAAATCCATTTTGAAGTCATAATAAACTGTATTGTAAAGTAAAAGAGAAATAGAGAGGGAGAAAGAGAAAGAAAGAAGGGAACAGAGAGAGAGAAATTTAATTCCAAAAGCGCAACATACTGTGCTGCGAAACGAGCAAGAGAGTGCGACAGAGAAGGAGACAAACAGAAAAAGACAATGATTGATTGATCGCTTGATAAAAGTAATTGTTCGTGTAAGCTAAACGCGATTCGTTTGACTCAATGCAAACGAACCAAAGTGCCACAAAATATCGTTGCCTTAAGCCTTGACTTGAGTTCTTGAAAATCGCATAGAGAGGCTATAATTATGATTAATTCAACTAAAAACTAAAATAAAAACGTTCGTGAAATGCAATATTATTTTTGTTCCTGTGAGGCAAGCAAACGCATGCTCATACTACATATATCAAAATATTGTTCGATTCATCAGACTCCAGAGATGTATATATATGTATATGTTTATATTGTTTCTTATTTAATAATTACATTCTCTCTTGAGCTGGTTGAGATCTTCTTGATTGCGAAACATCTGATGTGGCAGTTAAATGATTTTTCATATCTAATTACCATTGCTTATATAAGAGAATATATATTGAATATGGCAACTGGCCGTAAGCCCTGAAACACCATATACCGCGTTGTCCTCTATAACATTTCAATTAACTGGCATAATGAGCTCTACAAGGTGCGGCAACTCTTGTTGCAAGCGGCCAATGATTAATGGCCAAATGTTTATATCTGTGCACGGCCTGCGAAAGTGTTGACTGCTGCTGTTGTGCCTTTGCCTTTGCCTGTGTCCGTGCCTGTTGCCTGTTGCGTGTTGCCTGCTGCCCGCCTCTGCAATTCTCATCCACTTACTCAACGCTTTCCCTCAAGAGCATCACCTGTTCTCAGTTGGCAGTGTTTGCTGCCCGCTGCTCGCATAATTTGCCTACAGATAGATGTGGTTCCCCCTTTGCCGGGACTGTGACTCTTGGCTGGACTCTGCGGTAGGGGCTAAGCGGAGATCTGAGAGAGTAGTGGAGGGGGGAGAGGAGGCTGGCTTATCGTATGCTGTGATCGGCATCCTTGCGCTGAAATCAAGGTGCCGCTGGAACCGGTTCGGCAGCATTGACTGCTGATTGCGCACGCTCAAAGGCAACGGGCAAGGGGGAGCGGAATGGCCAATACTCGTAGCTGAACAATGTTTTCGCGGCTTATTACGCGCGATCGCTCGCTCCAACAACAACAACAACAACAACAATATCAAGAATAAGAACAACAGCAATCGCTGAAGGAGCCACCTGTGCGCAAAAAATCAAACCGAAAAGCAAAGCTTGTTATGCCATGTGCAGCGTTGCAGGGTAGCCAGAGGGTAAGGAGGACGTGCAGTGGAGCTGAGGGGCAGTAGTCAGTTGAAACAGGGAGTGAACCAGTTTATGTGGCGGCCACAGCGAGATGGATGGATTGGGACGTGCGGACGAGCGCCCGCCGCCAAAGTGGAGCAGTCAAACAGCTTTGAAACACCGCTGCCCAGAGCCGAGAGAAGCGGGAATCGAGAAACGAGCAGCGAGAATCACAAGTCTTGGCAGGATGCGTTCGCCTCGTCTCACCTCTGCCTCTGTCTATTGCTGACCAAGTGAAGGTGCGGGGAAGGGCGTGTGCGCGCTGTGGAAAACATGTTACCTGCCGGAACGAGGGGGGAAGGGGGGCTGCGGACCTGGCAGATTAAGCATCGGCGGTCGCATTAGACTTGCGACCACCTGGCGCTCTCCGCCAATCAGCGTGCAGCAAAGTGAATTAGTGGGGCCCCATTCCAGGACCTGGTATAGCATCTCTTCTTATTCTCCTTTTTATTCCTCTTCTTCTTTAGGACCATGTTTGTTGCTGTTGCTGTTATTTTGCTTATTTGCAATATGCGTAAATGTTTACGAGCCAACTGGCCTTATACTTGGTTACACAAACTGCGCCTAGCATAGTCCACCACAGCCCACCGCGCTTCTCTGTTGTGGCATGGGGGCCAGGGCACATAGGGCGTCTGGGGGCGGTGCGACGCGGTCCACAGACACTTGTACACCTAAGTGATTTAGTGTAAATGATTGTGGCAAATGCGAGAGCCGACAAGAGAACTGCGCCTCGCATTTTTTGCGTTGTAATTATTGACAACGCATTTGTAGCAGGTGGTTTGGCCAGCCAGAAACTGTCATGACTTATAGATGTGCCGGCCCTGAATAGAGCAATAGATGCCAGCCGAATGGAGCCAAGTTTCTCTGGGAAAGCGGCCGGCTCGATGGATAAAATCGAACCAGAAGCCCATTGAAAATTGTAATGGAACAAGTTATGCATAGCGAGCCGATATTACAGTTCGGTTACATTAAACTAGAAGCTTATAGTTGTGGCTAAGTGCCTAAACTGCTCCATGGAACGGGTTTGCGTTAGATTTGATGAGATGTAGTAAAAAATTCATTGGCATATCGATGGAGTCGCTTTCGCTTCGGATTAGATTAGATGCTCTTTACAGCTGGCGTGTACAGTTTTAAACAAAAAAAAATGGCAAGCCAGCAATTACATTGCATTCGCTAACTTACACATAAATATCGCCTTTCTATTCGATTTTCATGAACGCAATTAAGGCTCAAGCAGCCGTAAGACTATTATTTTTTATTAATAAACTTAAGTAAAACTGTTTTCGAGCTTGAATTTCGAAACACTTTTCATTTGAGCGTATCATTCATACATATATATATATTTTTTTTATTTTTTATTTTACTTGTTTTATTTTATTTGGCAACATTTTAAATATGGCCTAAATGAGCTTTAATTATGCAATAATATTTCTTGTAATCTTATCAGGTTGATTTTGGTTTTGATTTCAATGCTCTTAGCTGAAGCTGGGCAAGTACGCCCACATGAACTACAGCTTCGAGTTCTTCGTCAACTTTGGTCAATGTCAGCCTCAAAACCAGTTCGGGCTTATCAACGGCGACATGCAGTTTTTGTTGTGCAACAAAATGAGAAACCAGTCAAGTGACAACATTTTGTCAGCGTAATGACAACAGCAACAACAAAAACAGCAGCAACTGCGCATTTTTAGATACTTTTGAATTTATGTGCGTGTTCTAATTTTAATTGCCAATTTGTGGGCATAATTTGTCCATAAACCTTAATTAACGGCGAAAGCTAACAGGCGGCCAGCCAAAAGATGTCAAAATAAAATAAACACCTCCAATGTCGACAGCAAAAACAACAACAGAAACAACAACAACGAGAAAAGCTTGTCAAAGCCGGGGCATGACCCTGCGAGGCGCTCTATTTGTATTCAAATTAAATGGAGAAAAAACCAGCAAAAGAAAATCAAAAGATATTTATTGAAAAGCGAAATAGCCACTTAAATATGCAAAAAACACATTAAATTAAAAAGTATTTAAATTTGTTTTTCCTCTTATTAATATACACATTATTATTTAAGCAATTAAATTTATTTAGAATAAATTTATTGCTGCTGCTTAGCCATGAAACATAAAATAACCCACATAAATAGCTTGTAGCATATAAAAAGATAAGCAGCAGAACATGCAGATGCACGACTATAAGATACCCTGAATTTTCGACCGACCGCGTCTTTGGCAGTGATATGATATAGCTGTCCGATCCGGTCGGACAAGGGGCATGCAAAGGGCACGACTTTAAAATAACCTGTCTTACACTTAACTAAACAGAATTACACATTATCAGTAAGTCCCATTAAATACCTAAATCCTGATCCTGATCATGCATGTACATTCACATATTTATAAGCATGTGTTATGACCAGTCCACCTGGACTCACGTGCATTTACGCATGGCATACATAATGTATTCCCTGCATTTCCCTGCAACAAATGCACTCGAGTGCGCAGCCATCGAAGCTGCCACAAAGCAAAGTCAAAAAAAAAAAAAACCCACATAAAAAATCAAGAAAAAGGAATAGAAAATAAATAAAAATTAAAAAATATAGTGCAGCATTATTCCAAGCGGACAACGTGGCGCATTGTTTAGATTTTTGGTTCGATTCCGAGCGCCTTTTTGTACTGTTTTTGATTGTTTGTTATTTGTGGTGCTTTCTATTTAAATACGTTTCGATTTTATAGCATTTCGTTATTTTTTTCCTCAGCACAGTTTTACAATGCGCCTCATCAAAATGAAAAGAAAAATACAAATAAAATAAATATAATAAAAAATGCTCGTTAAAAATGTTCAACACTTTAACAGCAGGTCGAACTAAAGCTGTTAAGAATACCCCAAGCCCCATTCCCCACGTTCCCCATTTCTATGCCACTCGACTCATTTATCCACTCGTGTGCCAGAGCTCCATTGTTTGGAGTCTTCAGTTCAGTCCACTCGGCATAAGCCGCTTGGGAAAATCTATGCGCATCTAAATTCTGGCCATCGATTTGGCCGACGACTTGCATAAGTTTAGCATAAAATTTGCGTTTCTGAGCGGCCATAAAAGTGCTTCAACTTTTTTTTTCTATATTTTATTCAATTTTTTTTCTCGTTTTGGGCGCTTAGTAAACACCTTATAAGCTTAATGTAATGTCGTTGAGACCGTTCGAATGTGTCTTTAAATCAATTAGCAGCCGCTTGTGTATATGCCACTCAATCAGATTTGTCGCATTGGGCATTATGTTTATTAAGTTTTCATAGTTTGGCTTTGTCTTTGCCTTTGCCAAATGATTCATTCCACGGATGACGCGCACATATTGGCAAATGATTCAATTTACATACTGGCTGGCTAAACGTGGCGGTGGCCAATTGGCTTTAACTATATTTGGCCAAGAAGCAGTAAATCTGACAAATCGTTTTGTGTCTCTAGATCTAGCTCCAATCAATGCGAATCATTTGTGGGCATATAATTTATGTACAGGGTATGTAAACAGTGCTGTATTGCTTTCATATCGTCGCTTTCTTGCGTTCCTTTTTGACCAACAGAAGGCTGTATTGCGTAGTGAATACATATACGAAAGTCTTTCCTTTCGGAGCTCTTCTTTGATTTGTTCTATGAATGCTCTCGCTTTGGAGTTAGAAAAGCGATAATAATATGTATAATCCTTTTGGTATATAACCAAGTCAGCTATCATTTTTCCGTACGAGAAAAGCGACCGCTGACAGTAGAGAAATATAGCGAGGCTTTTTGTCTCTTGGCCATGTTAATTGGCCATAATCATTGGCTGTGGGCCGGGCTGGTTGGGCGATATGAAAATGTAACAACAATCAATTGCGTTTGCGTATTCTAATTGCCGTTCAATTTTTCAAAGACAATTTTTCAATTGTTAATGCCTCTATGATTGATACTCTAATTGCTGCTCAGGAGCACACGGCGGCGGGCGCTGGTGCAATTGGAGCAAGTGCCTGCAGAGAATCAAATTGCAAGCGACAGGCAACTGGGCTGCAACTGGGCAGCAACTGGGCAGCAACTGGGCAGCAACTGGCGGCCAACTGGGCAGCGGAACACGTTTCCAGATGCATTTCGCTTGCGTCATTAAAATGAGCCTGATTTATGGCTGACCAGGCCCAACCTGGGGCAGCGGCTGGGGCTGGGGCTGGAGCTGGGGCTGATGCCCAGGCAAAGAATTGGCCGTGTTTCCACACTTTGGCTACCACTTGCCACAGACAACGCACATTTTCCCATCGTGTGGCAGGCGAGTAAACTATAACTATGACCACGAAGACAGGCCTACGATGCGGCTGCAGCAACTGCAGCCGAGCTCGAGCCCAGAGTCTTCGGTTTATGGCAGCGGCTGCTGCCAGCGCAAATCAAAGCGCAATATGTTGACTGCATTTGACTTCCCGGTAATTAGACGTGAATGCCAAGACGGGCAACCGTTGAAGGCGGCAGCGACGCACAGTGTCCAGCACCCATTGAAATTATGATGAAAACAATTTTATGTATATTTATATACTTATTTTATATATTATAACAACAAGAATAATATTAATATTAATATTAGGGATTATTATAAGGGATATTGGGGATCAATTAATATTAGGGATCATAACACACAGTATTCAGTTTAACATATATACATATTTATTTGTTCTCTTTATTTAGCTATATATTTTTGTGAATATATTATTTTTTATACATTTTTTATATATTCATTAACATATTGCTAAATATTTATTGAGATCGCAAAATAGGAAGATTTCACAAATATTCTCAACATATTTGATCATCCTTAACCCAGTGTGGAAACGAAAACGCCTTGATTAAGTGTTTCGAGTGTTTGACTGTGGCCTGGTCTTTTGATATGAAGTGCACCTGTTTCTAAGCCAAAGCGGCAGCCGCTGCCAAACAAAGTCGTAAAACGCCACGACGCGATGGCCACGCGCACCGAGGGCCACAGCTCCAACTGCAACTGCAACTCCATCTCCATCTCCATCTACATCGGCATTGCCATGTCCATGGCCATCTCCGCTGCAGTTGCCGCGCTTGGATGTGGCAGCTTGTTACAACTGGTTGCAAGTTGCGGCGGCTGCACTCGCTGGGCTGCTGCGCCGCGGGCTGCCGCCCTGGACCACCGACGAGCGGCTGCCGCTGCTGCTTGTTATTATTGATGCCCAGCTCGAGTGCAGCTTCAGCTAAATTGCTGGCCTCATAATCAGGCGCAGGCCGTGTGTCTTGCTTGGTTTGTGTCTCGGCTTCAATCTGAGCCAACACTGGGCGACGCCGACGACGACTGACTACCACCAAATATGGTCGCAAATGTAGCGCCAGTTGAGAATTCTGAGTGCCGGCAGCTGTACCTTTGGCTCGTAGGAGTAGGCGACAGGTGCAATTAACTGTGCGATGCAGCTTGCAGCTTGCAGCTGCCCCAGCTTTTGGCTGCAGGCTGTGATTTCCGATTTCAAATATGAACGTCATTTGCACAGATGAAGGGATTTAAAATTACATATTTTTGCATTCTGCGATGCGGTTATTTACTTAGAATATGTTACAAAAAAAGAAGAGCACACAAACCTGACATATTCTATACGCCAGTAATTGCATAACCTGGAAACTCGTTGCGTCCAAATACATTGCATTTGTCATAAGCAAATCTTTACAACTGGCAGCTGCAATTATGCCCAAAGGATCTATGCTTGCCTACTTATAAGTAGCTCACAATTATTGACAAATAGATCCTACAAACCAGCACAAAAGACCTGCAACTTTGTCTTATTGAAAAATACATTTTTAATTTCGCCGTTCTATGCGATTTTCATGAATTCAACTAGGGCCAACAGGATCTTATGTTGTTTTGAATTAAAAAACTGAGTTTAATTTAATTTACTTTCTCTCTGAGTTTAATTTAATTTACTTTCTCTCTCATTTTATCTTCTAATGCATTCTCTTCTGTGATTTTTTTTAGTGTTCACAGTTTTACTTAGATGCATGTGTTTATGTTCTCTTGTACCAAACGTAAATTTAGTTAACTACAAGTTTTAGATACCTCTCCCAAACGTGCAGCAAATGAAGGAAAACAAGTTTTTTCAGATCGCCCTTCAATGCGATTCTTATGAATTTTATGAAATGCTATATTATTTTATTTTCGATTATAAATTGTTCTTTCTCTCTCTATCTCAGTTAGATATGCATATGTGTATAAAAGAATAAGTTTTAAAGCAATTCAAGCCAGGCCATTGCCTACCTCTTAGCAATCTATTTTTGATCTACATAGATACTTCTTACCGTCCCCCATTTGCCTTGTAATGCTGTGATTTATTCTAAGGGACTGATCAATCTCTGTCCCTCTCACTCTCTCTCTATCCCTCTCTCTCTCTGTCTCTTTCTTAGCCCTATTTACCATGCAAAATAATGGCTCTTTTATCAAACATGTAGATGCATAAAATGTATTACATATTCATTAAGCTGAGCTATGCTAGTTATTCTCTATTAGCTGCCTTTGCATCTCACCTCACTTTGAGTCCATCCTCGTCGCTCATCGATCGCTTGTCACTGGTTTCAGTTCTCAGTGTCAGTCTGTGTCTCAAGTCTCAGTTCTCAGTCTGGGTCGCCGTCTCCGTTTCGGCCTCGGTCTCAGTCTCGGTCTCAGTCTCTGTTTCAGTTCTCAGTCTCAATTCCTGCTTATCGCTGCCGCTGATCACGCGCCATGTTGGCAGTTTTAATTATGTTGCTGCTGCTTTGCTAGAGCAGCCCGCCGCCACCTGCCCGCGCACCTGATCGTACCTCTGCCGCTGACTCTGTTTCTGGCTAGGGCCAGGTCCTGTCTCCTGTGGAATGTTGACGAACTGCTGTCGCAATAAATACGCGTTGCTGCTGTCGTCACTGCCGCTGTCGTTGTTGCTGCCACTGCAACTGCTGCTGCTGCAACTGACAATGTGTGTCTTCACCAGCTGCCTCATCCCGCCCGCCTAGCCAGCCGACATTTACCACTCCCCAGTAAAGCTATTTATAGATTGCTTTGTCAGTTTTGTCCCCACGCTCTAGCCCCAACTCTTTCTTACTCTCTTGCTGCTGCTCTCTGTTTCTCTTTAGTGTCTGCCTTTTTTTTTGTTGCTTAACCCTGCTGCTCAATTCCACCGCTTCTGCACCGCTCCACCCTTTTTTTACATGCCCCCTAAGACAACATTATAATGAAATTATTTGTACTTTTGCTGCGTCGATGCTGACGTTGACGTCAACGTCGGCGCTGACGTCGGCGCCGCCTGCTGCGCTCAATAACCGCTGCATTTGTTCGATTTTTGCATCGCATTTAAGTGCACTTTGTTGTTGCGCTATGGCCCCAACGGTAATGCGCCTGCCTCCCCACCAGCCCACCAGAAACCAACCCACCTCGTCACCTCCACAGATCCCGCTGCCCCTGCTGCTGCCCCTGCCTTGGGCAACAGCTCAATGTAATTATTTCAAACTGTCTCTGACTGCCTCACTGCTTCCGCTGGCTGCCTATTTAGCCCGCTTTTTGCCTCACTGTCCCTGTTCCTGTCTCTGTCTCTGTCACTGTCACTGTCCCTATCTCTTTCTCTCGCTCTGTCTCTGGCACCTCCATTCGCTTTTTTCCATTTCTTCGACTTGTGCATTGGTTTTTCCTACTGGGTTTCCTTTGGTGCAAAGTTTTTCTTACGCTTGTTACATTTCTTGCCACTTTTTTGCTGCAGTTGCTGCAACACACTTGCCAATTGAGCAATGAGGGCCAAGCGACGCGTACACTTTGCATTTTCCATTTTCTGCTTTTCCATTGCCTGCTTCACTTTGCCAGCGGCTTTGGCTTTGGCGCTGGCGTTGGCTTTGGCTTCGATTTCAATTTCAATGCGAAATCAATAAATTCGTTGCAAGGGCCAAGTTAATTTTCGTAATTGGCATCTTAACAAGGTTATCAGCATTTGTTGCGATTTGCATCTGTTTGTCTCCCTCTCACCTTACCTCTCTGTCGTAACTCTTTCTGTCACACTCTCTGTCTATCGCTCGCCCTCTCTCTCTGTCTCTCGCCCACTGTCTCTTTCTCTCGCTGCTGGCCAACCCATACGATTGCCGCAGTATCAATTATGCAGTCAGCGTTCGCTACATTTGAGTTGCACTGCCACACCCCCCAGCCGCGCCGCACCTTTCTGCGCCTTGCCTGCCAAACTGTCCACATCTCCATTAGCATCTAAATGTGAATCGAAAAACTTTTGGCTGTCAAATGCTTTGGCTCAACTAAATTTCATATTCGATTTTTTCTCCCTTTTTCTCTCTCTTTCTCTGTATCTCTCGCTCTCGCTTTCCTTCTCTGCCTCTGCATTTTAATAAAGTCTCTTCTATTTTTGGGATTTGTCCTTTTTTTTTTATCAAAAATAAAACTTAACTTTTACCGCATAAAATGGTCAACTCTTTGCCCCTCGTTCGCCGTTTTCAAACCCTGTTCCGTGCTATTGCGTATGTGGGCGCCACTTTGTTCATTTCTGAGTGAAGCTCTCGGCCTTACCCAAAGCGTGGCACTCTTTGTCATAGGGTCCACTAGTTCATTTATGAAGACCATGAAGGGAAAATAAAATATGTAGTCGAGCGTGGTTACCCTGTATGCTGCGAGCATTTCTACAGGATAAATACCTATAAATACCTATATATATATATATATATATATATATATATATATATTATATATCTTACTTACATTGCTTATGCATAATAGTTATTACTTAATAAGAAAGAAAATCTAATTGATTAAAACAAAAAAGATATCTCTATATAGGATATTATATTGTGTTATATATATATATATTGGAGGTCCTACATACCTGAGACTTGTCCATATGCTAGGGTATACAAATTTCGTGGCTTATTTCTTTGCTGCATATGATAAATAAATTATATGCATGGAAATGTTTGTATATAAATATAAATATATTATATATGCAGCAGCCCAGACACCTGCACTTTATTTAAATCAAGTTCTTTTTGTTATTTTTATTTTTGTTTATTTATTTGTAAATTTTTTTCTGTATTATGAGTTTTGTTTTCTTAATTTATTCACATTAGCTACTTGGCTTTGCTTGGACTCGAGCCGTTTGCCCATTGTCATAAATCTTTTATCATTATTATATTAAAATATGTGTTGCATGTGTATGTGCGTGTGTGTGTGTGTGTGTGTGTGTGCGTGTGTGTGTTTACTTTTTGCTCTCTGCAATGGATCTTTCTTTCTTTCCTTTTGGCCTAGGCACACTTTGGCACTTTGATGCATGGCCCCCACACACACACACATTCATACACACACACAGCTGCTGCTGACTAATGTGTGTGTGTGTGTGAGTGCGTTAAGTTGTCATAATGATTGACAACGGCTACGTGCCCTGGTTTTATAATAGTCAACCGGATTGAGAGGGCCAACTAGACTTCTCTACGCTTACCGACCGCCCGACCGTCCGACCGCCTGACTGCCCGGCTGCACGGCTCCAGTGCGCCAACTGTCTTGGCCCAAAATGGATCAACTGCGGCCATGCTTTCCACTTATTTATGTTTTCAGTTATTAAAATATGCAGCAGGCACTTTGCGTACAGGTCGAGGGGCCGCATAAGTCCATCAATTGGATTGCGTATTTGGTATATGCCAAGTCAGAGCTGAACGAATGACAGCTTAACTTGCGAATCGCTCCAATAATGACTAATTTTATAAGTGTTCCGGGCTCAATATTAGATTCGGATGCAGGCGCAAAATCTATTTAGGGCTTGGCAAAGTTAATTCAACATCTGTTGGGCAATAAATTGCATAAATGGTAACAGTCGCTGTGGTCCCAGCCCGGCAGTCAAGACAAATATATATATTTGTAAATATATATATATATATGTATGTCCGTAAATATGTACGTAAAGGACGAAAAAAATAAAATGCCAGGATAATCAATAAACGAAATTCAATTTGCTGCGCCATTTGCGCAGACAGGGCGGCACACGACAACCCCGCAGAACCAGAGCCAGAGCCAGAGCCAGAGCTAGAGCCAGAACCAAGACCAAGGCCCAGACCTGGAACAACGTAGCCCCCCTTAGCCCAAGCCCATGTCCATGGTGCCCGTGCTTATGTCTATGCGCAAGCTACAGATTCTGGCACGCCCACTTGAACGCCCACGTGCCATAAAATGAGGCCGATCTAATGAGCGCGGCAGGATAAAGGGGGGCAGAGGAGCGATGGCGGAGCCAGTTGACAGAACGGGGAGAGGTCGTGAGCCGTGAGCGATGCGTGACGTTCGTGTATTTTATCGATATTGCAATTTATTGTATTAGCCAGCAAAGGAGCGAAGAAGAAGAAGGCGGCAGGGCAGCAGGAGATGGAAGAGGACCTACTCGAGCTGAAGGCGAAACGTCTCTCAATAATATTTCTAGGCTATAAAGTGAAATATGTGTTAATTTGGAGCTGCCAGCCGCCCCCAGACACGCCCTCCACCCGCCCAAAAGGCAGTTATTGTTATAATGATAATATTGACATTGATAAGCGTCGCAAATTTATGCACAATTTGGCTAATTGATTGGCGCTGCCTCCACTGCAAATGGCAGCGCGGCACGCAGGCTGTGCCAAAAAGGAACACACACACACATACACTCAGATAAATTAGGTGTGACAGACAAGAGCTGAGAAATCAAAAAACATCTGATTTTGATAGAAACTTAACACATTTTAAAACTTGACTTGCATTTTTGACATTACCTTCAACAAAAAGATATGTAAATATTTGATTTGCGATTAGGAATTAAATTTAAATTCTATAAAGTCTTAGCTGAAACATAAATATGAGCTCCCGTATTCAAATTTCGATTCTTAATCAAGGCGCAAAAATATTTTATATTTATATAGATATAGATTAAGAAAAATGTAACTTTTATTTACTTTCCAAGTAGACCCGTCTAAGAAACTTAAGAAATGCTCTATTTATTAGTTTATTTATTTTACAAATTACGTGACAAATTTTTTTAGTGGTCTGTGTTGGGGTAAGCCACAAAATTGTTATATGTTTAAATGGGTTTTCCTTTTAAAAGTTGGATGTCTGGAAAACAGTAAACATAAAAGATAATGACATTGCATCAATATGAATTTAATGTTGCCTTTTTGTAGCGATTGGAAATGGTTTTTGTTTATTTTTAGCTTCGTCGTTTATAACAAATTGAAAAGTGAAAGTTACTTAAACCAGTCCATAGGTTACGGTTTACAGGCAGGTTATTATTTATCAGGAAGCTGACAGATTTGAAGCTATCAGAAAATTAAAAAATGTGCTGGAGATATACATATATCCTTTTATATTGTCCTGACTATCAGAAAAGCCATGCCTTTGAAATAAAAGGTAGTGTTTTCAGTCAATTAAAATTAGTTCATGTGTGTATCAAGGTATGTATGTAGTTTTGTATGTAAGTATGTATGCATGTATGTATGTATGCAGAAATGAATGCTAAGAATGCATTATTATATAAATATAAGTGTGTTCGTAGGATTAATGTGTATGTATGTATATATCAATTTTCTAATGTATGTTTGTATGTTCTTATGTATGCGAGTTTGTATTAGTGCACGTATTTACACATGCCAAACGCATACCTGATTCACTTTCTGCAGCGTTGCAAATTAAATAAAACCTTCTAACATTAGCCCTCCTCCTCGATTCTCACAAATTCAAGAAAGCATTAGAGGTTTGCCAGATTTATTGATTAGTGTTAAGTAGAAATATCTTGTGTTAGCAATAAACTAAAGTTTGTTCAAATCATTCTCTCTCTTTCCATCTGGTCTTTTCTTTTGTTTCTAAAAAGAGTAACTCTCTTCTTCTTTTGTTCTTTCAGTGATCTGCTTAAATCTTCGACTGGAGGCTAATTAATATTGGGTAAGTGCCTATCTTTATACAGATATATAGAATATAGAATATTGAATCTGTGTCAGACGTTGATACGGGCTATCTCCTAGAATATATATTTAACATGAACTAGTGCTTCGGGGACTCCTACTCCCTTAATACCTGAACAAGAATCTAACTAGGACATTAGTGTTCTTAACTTAATTAATTAGCTAGGGCTAGAAGAATTTGCAGTTTAACAACTCGCAAGTTGCCGGCAAACTTTGTCAAAGGGAGGCGAACAAAATAGCAAAGAAAAGTTGAGCCAGACAACTGGCGAGCGGCAAGGAGCGGCAATTCCTGATGGGGTTTCTAAAGGAATGCAGCTAGAGGCGGGCAGCCCAATTGCTTGTCCACTTGAAGTAAACATTTGATACACCTCAGACCCCGTCAACCATCCCGCCTTGCCCCTCCTGCTGGGCAGCCTGGCTAGTTGTTTACTTTTCCGATTGATTGAGCAGCGTTGGCGATGCCATTGGCCACGGTTGACTGGAGCCGAGACACCGCTAACTGGGATGCCACGGCACCATCAGCATCTCTGGCCAGCTGTGCAGCATTAAATGAAGCATAAAGTGTTGATGCGAGCAGCAGCTACCGCAGCAGTGGCGGCGTCAATGTCAAGTGCAAATGAGACGCCATCGTCATCGTCATCATAGCCAGAAATCAAACAGTGCCACGCCCACGCGCCCACACAACATGTCCAGCGTGCCAGCCCTAAATGTCTGCGTGGAGCCGGCAACAAGGTCGGCAACGGAGTGCTAAGGTGGAGGTGCGAGCGGAGCGCAGTGGAAGTGAATGCTGAGCTTACCTTGCCGCTGGCTCCCAGAGATTTGCGTTCGGCTTTTTGACACAAATTGAAATCGAGTTACAAAAACGCTTAATTCAATAAAGACAACGACAACAACCGCAACAACAGCCACAACAAAAACAACAACAACAACAACAACAGCAGCAATAACAGCAGCAACAACAACAGCATCAGCAATAACAGAAACGACAACAGAAAAAGTTTATAATAACAGCGGACACAAATTAATTTTGCAAGCCGTCGTTGGCGACACAAATTGCCGTGTCATGTCCAGAGTTGAGTTTTTTTTCTCTTCTTTTTCTCCACTTATTTTTTTTTTTTTTTGTTGATGTATTTATTATTATTATTTTACTTGCTTTCCAAGCCAGAGAGAGCATAATAAGTTGGTCATAAGGCTCGCCAGGTGAGCTGAATAAGTAAATAACTGACCACAATTTGGTCTTAAAAATATTTTATATCCAACTATGTGAGCAGGGTGAAGTCTGTTGCCAAATTGAAGGAATCGATTTAACTATGATTATTTGACTCAACATTTCCTATTGAGTCAATTGAAACCAAATGAGAAAAAGCAAAATATCGCATCACATAGTATCAGAGTCTTTTGAAAACTAACATAGATATTTGACAGCGACATAACATTATTAATTCATGTATAATTTTAACATTTTTAACAATGAGCCTTAACTGATTTTCATAGTTTAAAAACTATTTTCAAATGAAGTAAAGGCAAAGGTTTATAAATAAAAACAATATATAATAATAATAGTAATAAAAAAATAATAAAAATAATATTTAATATTAATAATAATAACAAATAATTATAAAAAATAATAAGAATAACAAATATATATAATGGAACTCTTTTAGATTTCATATTTTCAAATACAATTTTTTGAAGGTATTATATATATATACATATATATATATAATAAGTATTTATTTTTTTTTATTTTGTATCTTAAGTTCTACAATTTTATATTTATTATCGTTGTAATCTACTTTAAAATTGATAAAAGTGCGCAAAAGCTTGTTATATCGTTGTGGTAGAGCATTCATAATTCTGTAAGCTGCATGCGGCAGCCACTTGTCGCCTTTTTTGTGCCACGCACCTGTGGCAAGCGGCAGTGGACGTTGATCGCTGTTCTGTGATCGCTGCGGTAATTACAAGCGACTCTCAGCTGCAGCCGCACTTTTTTTTTGTCTTCGGTTATTTACTTTTTTGCTAGCGTTGTTGTTGCTGCTGCTGCTGTTGTTGTTGCTGCTGCTTTTGCTGCTGCTGTTGTATTTTGGGGGAAGCGGCACAAGTAATTTCCACTAATTACGAGGCAATGAGTTGAGTAAAAGCAAAATACGTACGTTTGCAACTGCAACAGCAACTGCAACAGTTGCGTGCATCTGCATGGGGTGCCAATGGGTCCGAGCTGCTGCTGCTGCTGCTGCTGTTGCTGTTGCTGTTGCTGTTGGGCATTGGCCATGTGGCTACCGATTGCTGCCGCCTGAGATATTTAGTGTTGGGCATGATTTGCGCTTTTGCGGCTGGCAAGTCAAAGTGCTAAGTGTTAGTCGCCGCGTTTTTATCTGCTGCTGGTCCCCTGCTTAACCTTATCCTCATGGTAAATTAAATTTTAAACATTCAACGGACGTTGGCAAAATCATAAACACAAATCAAATGAATTTTCATAATTGCATTTGACTGCCTTTCCGTTTTCTGCTGACTTCTGCCATTGACGGCGCGGCTATCCAACATGGGCGGCCAAGCAAGTGGGCGTGGTCAAGTCTAGACAGAAAGTTGTCACTGTCGCTGACGCAGATGTTGATGTTGATGATAAGCCTAGCCCTAGGCCTGGGCCCGGCCCTGTGCTATATGATGAGACGGCTGTTTGAGTGCCTGAACGGAAACGCGGAAAAGGTGCAGGATTTGGCTTGAAGTGTGGAACGGGCCTGGAAAATGAAGTACATTTATTTAGCGGTTCCTGCTTTAGTTGAGGGTAAATCAATGCCAAAGTGAACAAGTTCCTACGAATACGTTAGTCCTATTGAAAATCTTTTCTTGCCATGCTGCAAATATGTAAGCTTGAATTTGTGAAAATTAAATGAAATATTGCAGGGGTGAGAGAGAGAGAAAGAGAGGAAGTTTAATAAAAGGGCGACAAAATGATGGAGAATGCAAAATAACTATATTATGTAACTGAAAGAAAACCAACAATATATTAAAATCAAGATATTTTGTATTTCTTTGTGTTCACATTTTCCTGAATTAAATCCTTTTTGCTTTTATGCCCAAGTAATCAATTCTTTACATAAATCCCAGTTTTTTTCCCCAACTGCTTGACTTTGTTCTTTTAGCTAACTGGCCTGTTTTTCTGCGTGTCTGTCTTCTCGTTTTTTGCTTTGCTTGTCTTTTTGCATGTTACTCATTTTGATTCCTTTTACAGCTCATTTGTACTTGTGTGCATAGCTGGTACTCTCTCTCTCTTCTGTCCTTGCATCTCTTATGATTCAGAACGCTTGCCATATGCCTTCGACATATGCTAAATCCTTCCGGCTGCACACACACACGACAACTATTACCTTGGCATGGTCACACCCATATGCAGATACACTTGTATCCATGCAGTTGCAGCTCTTGTGTTGCTCCCAAAAAATTTGTGTGCTATTTTGCATTTGCTGCTGTTTTTGCCCATTTCATTTTATTTTTCTTTTATTTTGTAAATTTGTCCTTTTCTACTCTTTTTTTTTTTGTCAATTTCACGCTCTATTTGTGAGGTTTGCCATTTGCCTTTGCCTTTTGTTTGATTTGGTTTTTGTTGGCTCGCTCGTTTTTATTTTCGGTACAATCTTTGATATTTTTGTACTTTTGACCAATTTGCGGCGCACAATGCAAACAAACAAGCACTAAAAACACACATACACACGCACTAGTACGTATACACACATGTGTGTGTGCCTGTGTTAGTGTGTGTGTGTGTGTGTTTGTGCCACATGATTGGCAGCTTTTCAATATGGCGCTAATTGAGTTTTTAATTGTTTGACTTTACACTTTTTGGCCCTTTTGTTTCAATGTGTCATTCGATTTGTTATTGCCACGCTTCATTATGTTGTTGTTGTTCCTATTTTAACTATGATTATTTGATGATTTTTATAATAATTATTTAGTTTCTTGTTTTTTGTTATTGTTGTCTGTCTGAATGCAGGCCAGAGATGATATCGCATTGCCCAAAGTAGGCCCCACTTTGAAGCAATGCAAAAGCTTTACCAAAACGGAAGATAGGACTGATGAGGGGGCTTTAGTATGGTTAACGAGGGGGCTTTTTAGTGAAAACAAGCTCCAAATGCCACATTGCAACGGCAGAGTTGAGATGCAGAAGGAATTACTGTCCACCTCAGCAGAAAAATATATTTTTATAAATATTATTTATTTTATTATTATTAATTATATTATTATAATTAGTATTACTATTATAATTATTATTATTATTTTTATTATTCAAATCATTATTTGTATACGCCTCTTGGCCGCTTCTATTAAGATTATTTACGTTCGCGCAGCAGCATTTATAATTTGAACCCATTGAACCCACAACGACAACGACAGACTCGAGTACAATCAGAACGCTTTCCCTGCGCACAGCTGCCGCCGTTGCCGCACCCTCACTAGTTCAACCCTCTCTGCAGTGGTTCGACAAAACTCGTTTTAATGGCCCTGGCATCAGGCATCGGGCATCGGGAATCAGGCATAGCGGCAGACTCCAGTCTCCAGTGTTCAGACACCACACCTAGACCACGGATCGAGCTGCCAACTCGGGTTTCGGGATTTGACTCAGGGCTCGATTGAGGCTCCGTTATTGCCAGCTTCGCACAGAACGTCAGTCAAGTTGAAATAATTTTAATTTAGTTGCTGGCAAACTATAAACAGGCTCTCGCCAGTCCCTGCCTCTGCTCCTGCTGCTGCTCCCCAACGCTCACCGATGCCGCCACGTAAAGGGGTCCTGGTCCTTGGCCTCGGGCTGCGTTGTCGTCAGCACTTTCCATTGATAAGCGACACGCACTCGAGCCGAAACCAAAGCGACCCCAGCTTGAATCGGGACATACGATTGTAGCTGAAGGGTGACGATGACGATGGCGATGGCGATGGCGATGTGGATGTGGATGAGGATGAGGATGCCGCGTCATGTGGCGATTAATTCAAAGCAAAGCGAATAGCGCAACAATAACAACAAAAACTGATTTGTGAAGCCTTTTTGGGCTTATCTATAACGAACCGCAAATACTCTGCTTATTAATATGATATGCCTGAAGAGTAAAGAATATGTACTGTTTTCATACTCATCCTATTTCTGCATTAGTTGAAATTCATTGAAATATCTTGAGAAATCTCACGCCGAATTTTAAATACCCTTGCAGATGTTTCAAACCATTTTTCCTATAAAGCTGTATGATACAATAGACCGATATTGATAAGATGTTTGTTCATATTTCAGAAGCTTTGTAAAGCCAAAGAAATGTTGCCAACTATATGATAAAGTTGCAATATCCGAACACTTTCGACATATACATATAACAGAAAGACGAAGATAATAAAGTTTCCGTTACGATAGGTATATAGTTGATAGAGGAACCATAGCTATGTCAGATCATCTGTTGAATCTTAACAGGAATATGTATACTTATATGAGTCTGAAACATTTCTTCTATGCATTACACAATTTAATTATAATACCCTCAATAAGAGTGTAACTAAATCGAATACACTTGTTTTATTAACAAAAAATATAAAAGTGCGTGCTTTGAAGATTTTTTTTGGATTTTAATTGTATATACAAATATGTCAAGGGAATACAAAATATTAGAATTTAAATTTAATTTCTTGACCAAAATTGTAATACCAAATAGAGCGCATATTCTTGTAGTATTGCAAATGCCTGTCACGAACCTGGTCTCCGGCTGGCCATACCCAATTTGACATATTGTAATGTCGCACCCCTGTTGACAGGGCGCTGGAGTGCATGAGCGCGTCGTCATGGAGCAGTGGGGCCGCGTAGTTGTCGAACCGGTTCCCAGCGCCCGGGCCTTATGTAAATATTTTGGAGTATAGTGCAGTATTGAGGGGCGGGAAGGGGAGAGACTCGATTGGGGGACGACTGCCGTGGTCAATGTAATATCTTAATGGTCAAAGACGCTGGCTGGTCAAGGACATGGCGGCTGCCAGGATGGACGCTCATATTTCGATGTTATTTATGCGCCGGCCCGTTATTAAAAATATTTCTGTAGCCGCTGCTGCTGATGGAAAGCTGGTCAGGGTCGTGCCAGCCAACAGCTCTACCTGCCACACAGGCAGTGGCAACGGCACAGATAGGGGCACAGATACAGATACAAGCTCGAGCAAAAAGAAGAGGCAGCGAAACCGCAACCTGAACGTCACATTGATGCCACGACCCGCTATGCACCCTGGTCTCCTGTCTCTGGCACCACGCCCAGACCCTGCCTGCCTCGCAGCCTGGCTGCAACATTATACTCTTGCCTTGTTCTTTTTGGAAGAGCGCTTCATCGTCGTCGTTTTCTTGGTTGTTGTTTAATTTTTCAGTTGGTTGCAGTTTGGTTTTTATGCTCCTGCCAAGCAATCCCCCCACCCCCCCTCCCCTCCCCCCACCACTTGCCTTAACACCCTCAATCTGCTGTCTTACCCTGACGCTTTAGCTGCAGTGTCGCCCTGCTCCTGCTGCTCCTTGTTGTTGTTATTGAAGAGGTTTTAAATTTCCAGCCTGATACTTTAATTCAGCCGGGCAAAAGGCGTCTTTCCAGCGCCCTCTGTCCCCGATTTTGTTTACTTTTATCGGTTCTACTACTATATCGGTTTCTGCTGCTTCTTCTAGCTATGCTCTTTCATTATATTGTTATTGCTGTTGTTGTTTTTGTTGTGCATCGTGTGCAGTTTTTAAGATTATTTTTTGCTATGCACACATTTTTTATTGCTGGTCTGCGCGAGGTCTTGCCCTGAATGCACCCTTCAAATATATATACATATTTTAATATTGCTAACAAACAAAAAAATATCCGCCTGCCTTTGCAATTTGTCGAATATTATTCTGTGTCAACCAAGAGCTGATATCAAAATCTCTGCCTCGCTCCCAGCGCTTTCCGCCCCCTTGTAAACTGCAACTGACATATTAATAAAGAAATTCGTGGAATCCTTGACCAAAATTAATTCGTTGACCTGCCTCAAAGCTGGTGACACGCAGCAACCATTTTGTTGAATATTGTTTATGCTCTTGTACAGTTTGTTAAAGTTGCACAGTTAATTAACTATTTAAAAATATGCGAGTGCCAAGGAATGTGGCGACAGTTGGGTCAATTATAACAATATGATTATTTTTTGATGTCACTTGGTTTCAGTTTGCCTTACATTCTTCAAATTGTATTGTTTCTCTCTCTTTCTGTCTCAGTCTGTTTGCCGTGCTGCCAAATGCAATTCATTTGTAAAGCACATTTACTTTTATTCGTTTTAAATTTAAATTGTATCCAAATTGTAGCTCACACACAATCGCACACTCGCACACACACACACACATACGCTCGCACACTGGTGCAGCATTTATAGACGGTAGACAATTTCTTTTGATATCACGCATTCGCCGCGTAAACGCTCATCGCTTTAGTTTATGCAATTTTCAAGCATAAATATTTTAAATGACTTTTACAGGCAAATTTTTGTCGCTTTTTAAGCTGCCGCTCGCTGCGCTACACATGGCAGGGCATAACAGCTTGCAGTTGCAATTTGCCATGATGATGCCACAGTTAAATAGACTCACACATATATTTATTTATATTTTATGTATTTATATAGACACGATTTCCTTAGCATTATCTTTTAACAATTTAATTTTAATTTCCGCACATGATTTAATTATTTTTTAATGGTGAATTGCGACCGATCCATGCACAAAATGTTAGGTAATGCGTATTAATGCTGTCGCTTTAAATGGCAGCTCGCCAGCCGCATTCTGCGCTGATATGCCAGGTGTGCCATAGGAGTAATTATGTCAATATATCAAACCTGCGTATAAATATGTGTATGCAAATGAGCAATGACAACTTAAAGGCGACGGCTGCACATCAATAACAGCTCTGATGGTGGCAAGGGGTGTATGTATATATATATTTATGTAGATACATGTGGCAGCAACAACAACATAACCGTTGAGATTAAATGCAGCGTAGCTGCCATTAACAATGATTACCCGAAAGCCGATTCCCAATAATTAAATGTGCAACAGCGCGCAATTTTTAATTGCAGGCCGCAAAAAGTGCGTCAGTCACTTCGTTGCCGTAGCCTCGCCCCCGACAATTCACCCGCCAATCCGGGCCAATTCGATTTTGCACTGTCTGTGCGCTTGGGTACGTGTTCGTGTCCATGTCCATGTCCATGCCCATGTCCGGATCCATGTCCATGTCCGTGTCCGGCACCCACGCGAGCGAGGCCTCAAACCGTGCGCATATCAAACATGTTCATTCTGATTTTAATTTATTCATATTTATGCAAAAGAAGCAACAATTTTGCTAGCATACTTTTTGGCGCAGCTGCTCTCATGCTTTTTCTTCTTCTTGCTGTTTTTATTGCGATCCCTGTCTGTGAATGTACATGGCTCTGTGTCTCTGTGTGTGCGTATGAGCTTATTATTTCCAACTTTAATATTTATTAAGCCGCTCGCAAACTCAAGCCCACGCTCAAGCGCAGACGCGCATCTGTTTCTGGTCACCCGTCATCTTTCATTTCTCTGAGTGTAATGAGAACCGGCTTAAATGCAGATCACGTTAAGATTGTCACCTTTAATATGGTGTGTTTCATCTGCAAATTGTGCGACTAACAATATTTTGTAGATACTTGACAGAAGCTCGATTCTTTTCTTTGATGAAGCTTGTCTAAATCTGATTCGCAAGATAAGTTACCCTTAGATGTTTTTTGAAATATTTTAACTCAAACCAGACAGGGCTTTGAGCCTCTTTAAGATAACTATTACTATGAACATTTTAAACACTCAAACACGTACCAAAACCCGCTGGCTGACACGATTAAACTATCATCTAGAGGCTATGCACGACAACTCCTTTATTAAAGGTTTTCATGATTTTGTATTAACGTATGTTGACGCCTCTGGCTCATAAAAAATATATATTCTTGCTCGGAGAGAGACTTAAATTAAGAGTTGAAGTTACGTATTTTTAGTTATTTTTATTTATTTTTGTTCCCTGAACCCATTGAAAATGTGCGCAGAAGCAGCTCCGAAATATCGTAAATATCTCTGCCAATTCCCCTAATATTGAAGAAAACTGCCCCAAAAATGAGCTGAAGAAGAAATTGAAAATACGATTGAAATTTAACTAAATGAATCTTCGATAACAACTCAATTAAAATGATGAATATCTTGGTTGCAGCGAGCTTTACGAATAAAAGTTTTTGCTTTTGCATTTATTTGATTTGTATTTATTTGTTTTTGTTTAGTAACAAACTCTTGCGGTCTCTATTGTTGCTGCTGCTGTTGTAGCTGCAGCTGCTCAAGCAAAACATTTAGTCTAGCTTACTTTCTAAAAGCCAGCAGCAGCAACAACAACATCAACAACTACAAGAGTAGCAACAACAGCAAAGAGTTGTGCTTCCGGCTGACAGATTGCCGGTGTAGGTTTTCTTTGAACGCTGCTGCTGCTGCGGCTGCTGTTCAGCATGAACCCAATTATGAATTATTTGTAATTTTATCTTTAAGTATGTGGCATAAAAATTATAATTTTGCGGCAAGAAACCCCACACAGCGCAGCAGCAGCTCTTGTTCTTGGGCCCTTAGAATATAAAGTTCTGCAATCTCAGCATTAAAATTTATTAAAGATAAATAAACCAGACCATAAACGCTCGCAGGCGCAAGCCACCCCGTCCACCCCACCACTGTCTCAGTTGTGTGTCTATGTGTGTGCGTGGTGCAAAGGCATTTCAACCACAGCGCAGCAAAGGGATCAGGCTCGGCCTGCGGTGGCTCAGGTTGTTCTTGAGGCAGCTGAAGTCGCTGCCTTGTTGCTGGCTACATCTTCAGGCTGGCCCAACCGCAGCCCCAGTCGCGTCCCGCTGCTGCTGTTGCTGCTGTTGCTGCGTGTCGTGTGAATGGCACCAAAGTGGACGCTTCAGCATGCACGGACGCCACTTGGAGGCGGTGCAAAAGGAGCGGCAGGAGTCAGCAGCCCGAGTCCAGACGCTGATAAACAGGAAGTCATCGTCGCTGCCAACACTTCAAGCTGTGTGTCGAGTGGGTGGTGGCTGCTGTCAGGTGGGTGGCTGGGTAGCTGGATGGATGGGCGGCCGGGTGGCCGTGTGCCATGCCATATGCCATGTGCATTGCCATTGTCCCAGACTCATCTTGATTTGGCTCGGCGCGACTCAACGGAGGCTCAGCTCTTCTTGGCTTTTATTCATAAAATAAATGAAGCATTTAGCCAGTCGTTGCCGGAGTGAAGCTGCAGGAGTCGGCAGACGGAAGGCAAGCAGCTGGAGGGCATTGGACATGATGCTGAAATGTGGCTGAGTGCAGTAACTGACTGACTGGCTGACTGACTGAGTGACTGACTGATTGACTCACTGATTAACCGTTTGGCGCTCAACTGACAGAAAACCATGTCAATTAGCACTATCCTTCCCTCTCTCTCTCTCTGCCACACTCTCTCTCTCTTTGACGTTATGCCCACAAATACACATCTCGCTGCCTTCCTTCGTCAAACTCAGTTTCAACTTTCTGCCGCATCTCAGGTATTTCCGGATAGACTACATTAGTGGGTATTTACTGTACCGCTGCACCGGATCAGCCAATTTTCATTTTCTGCCCACCTGACGCATGTGAAATGCGTTTATTTTCTTAATTTTTGCTCGATTTTAAATTTTGGCTTAGGTTGAGGGCGGACACGCCAGAGTTGCGACTGGTTCACAAATTAGATTTCACTTGCTATGTAAAAGTTTTTGGCAGCTGAATCCGCACAAGGTAATTATAAATAGCTGCCTGGGACCGCAGTCTCTTGACTGGCTCCACTGCCTACGTGCGAGTGTGTATGTGTGTGTGTGTGTGCCATGTGTGTGCCGGTGTGTGTGTGCAAAAATGAACTGGAAATTATTTTACATGCTGCTCAAGTGGCCAAGCGCTTGTTTTTAATTAGTTTGTGGCGCAGTAACCAGGAGCTGCTCAGACAACCTGGACATCAGTGCAGGTGTGTGCAGGGCGTGTGCATATGTGTGACCGTGCATGTGTGTGCGTGTGTGTCTAATTTAACCATTTTAATTGAAAACCGCAAGTGACCGACAAAATATTTTTGCAATTTGTAAAATGTTTAGCATAATTTAGTGCAACATTTTCCAACGAACTCAGATCAAGGGTTAAACGGACGAACAAAAGAAAAGCCCAACCGCTGGGCAATCGAGGAGCAAGTGGAGGGCAAATCTCCGACCTGTTTGCTGCTTTAGCAAGGCTATCTTTAACAGCATTTCCAAAAATTTAATTTCACAACATTAAATCGCCAACATTTTAGAGATTTAATTAAGTTGCATCTGTAGGTCTTCCAAAAAGTAGTCTAGCCTAGTATGTAATGTAATTTACTGAAATATATAAGCCGGAAACTGTGAGATAGTTAGAATGCTTAACAAATTGCCTGTAAACTTAATTAACCTAATGTTGAACAAATTCTCAGTAATGAGTGCTAAACTAACCTAATACACAATTGATGTCAGATAGTTTTATATGCACACACTTATACTATTTCCATATGCGTATGTTCAATTTGCGTTTATTATGCCACTCAGTAAAATATTGAGAATACAGATTTTATATAAAACTATATGAAAGATACAGCAATTATTGCAGTCAGGATAAAGCACACTAAAGGGAGACTTTGATTTGACTGTTATTCGTAAGCTCACGCTTATAATTCCCAACCAGTTAAGGCTTCGATGGGACAATTAAGTTATTGAAATAGTTGCCTATGTAGACAGTCCTCTCACTCTCCGGTGCTTATCGCTTATTGCTTGTTGGTTATTGTTTACACAGATCAAAGAACAATAATAATTATAAGCAATATTAGTGTAGAGATGATTGTGTCATTAATATTATTATTAAAGCGGCTTTACAAAATCTTAAACAATTGAATATTCAGCACAAAAGTCACAGAGTTCGACTTGGATATATAAAAATGCATTCAAAGAAGGCTACATTGTGTCCTATGATACGTGGAGTCGAAGTAAAATGTTTGTTTGTCTGTTTGTTGCATATATAATCTCTCTATTATAATAATATATTGTTTGCTTTAAAACCAAAGGCAAAATAAATGGGATATAACTAATAAAAAGAGTTTGAAAAATGCACTAATAGTTGGTTATTGGGCAAGTTTTGTTTATTTAGTTTTTAATTTGTGTATTAAAATGCATAAAATTCATTGGTTGACACTCGCTTTGTCCACCAGCAATAAATAAATAAATAAAATAAACAATTAAATGCCCCAAAATATCAATCACATAAATGTGATATATTCGCCGTTTACTGCAGTCGCTGTCCATTCGCATTTCAAATGCTTGACCCGGCCCCTGCGAAGCATGGCATTAATGTGCGATGTTTCTGCCACAAGCACACACACATACACACACACAACATCACACACACCACAAAGTGAGGGACAAGGGCGGCAAATGTTAAAATTTGCCGTCATTAGCGGCAACGGTTGATGGTCATTTGTATTTGTTGGTAGCTTTTGGCTGGACATGGAATGGTAAATGTCACGCCTCGAATTTCCGCACCTTATAAATGTGTTCGTTTGGGTTTCATTTTCGACAGACCCAACACTAAGAGTCATCATGATCGCACGGCCAGACTGAGGCTGAGCTTCTGCAGCGGCTGTTGAACAACGTTTTTCACTTCCTTTCGCCACTTAATTTTAGTTTTATTATCATACTGTTTTCTTTTTTTTTTTGTACTTATGTTTTTGTTGCCAATGAAATTAACCCAAAAAGGCGGCGATTAAAAAAAATATAGAAATAAAAAAACAAGCGCGCAAAATTGCAGCGCGCCTCAATATATGTGGAACACCGTGGCAGACGGAGGGGAAGCGGCAGGGTAGAGGCTGGATAGCTTTGAGCCGTAAGCCTAACCAACTGGGACAGCACTCAACACCTCATGCCGTGTTAATAAACCATCAATAATGCAGCCGCCAGGCAGTAGCCGGCCACACGGACGGAGGCCAGCGCGGACTTGGCAGCGGAATCTGAATCGGACTCGGAGTCGGACTCCGATTAGCGCCAATGTCCGATGCAGACCTAAGCCAAATGAAGCGTGGCAAATGCGTCGATTTATTTTCTATACATATCAAAATTGGCGGCTGTGCAACAAGCAGTATGCGGCAAGCGGCAGCGGCGCCCCCTCGACGCGTCCACACGTCGCGGCAGCGGAAGACAAACAATTTCTTGGAATTGATTTCTTGCGGTTTTTGCGGCATGTAGCCCTAAAAATGCCAAGCCAAGGCACTCATAAAGAGCTCCAGAGCGGACAGCGGACAGGGGTCAGCGGACAGAGGGGCGGACAGACGGGGGGCTCTCTCCAAGAATTTCAGACAGCTGACAGCTGGGAGCTGTGGCAAAAGTGGCACTGGAAGTGGCTTATTGCATGTGGTTAGAATCGAGTGACTGCGAAGACTACTGGCAACAAGCGGGAGCGTTATCGATATCTGATATTCGATAGCTAAAACGCTACCACATATCTTGAATGGGTGCAAGAGTATTTGATATTCTAAGGCAGCTAATATATCGATTTCTATTCATTGAGTAATTTATTTGATTAGGAGGGGGCTAATATATTTCGGAATGGAAAATATGAGGATTTCATTTTATCGATTTATATCGATCAGTTTATATGGAAATGTATGAGAGAATGTTTGTCAGATTGTAATCGGTGAATTAATAAAAATTGGATTATATCGATAGCCTTACAATATTATTTCGATTCTTGAGTGAACAATTCATCAGTTTTTATGGACAGCAAATGGGCTTAGGTTCTTGATCAATAAGTTTCAAGAATATTTAAAAAAAGCAATCGATAAATTGTAATCGAGTAATAATGAGTAGCAATATGTGTATCTATTGTTGCTTTTCTTATGGGAATGACAAAGCACTATTATCGATCAATTAATTGTAAGCTCATAATTAAGTTGTGAATTTGTCTTGCGTTAATTTGTATATTTGGCAATCCACCAAACTCAGTTCTTGCAACTTAGTTGCCCAACACTGGCAACTGGCGCTAGCGGCAGGCGCTGCCACATGGCGGCAAAACTGTCAATCAATCAGAGCTCGCTCGCTTGGCAACGGCAACAGATTTGCTGACAGACTCAAATTCCCATACAGCTGATTTTTCTCACAATAATTTGTAGTACCCGCTAGATTTTGTTTTTGCCAGAGACACCTGTGCGCGGCCCAGTTAGGCGCAGACAAGCGGCCAAATATGAGGCTGCCGCAGCAGCAATGGCAGCAACGGCAGTGGCGGCAGCTCCATGGCTGGCCATAAATCTGTAGACAACTTTCCAGTTGAGTGCTTAACAATTTTCAACACGCGCAGGCCACAAACAGCCAGCCACACCTGAGCTGAAGCTGGGAGCTGCTCGCTGGCTGCTGGGACGGTATATGGACATGGACGGACGCGGTGCCATGGGAACGCCAATGCCGAACGTTAAACGGCCTACGCTCAAGAGTCCGCCACAGCCACAGCTACAACGGCGCCTCCTCGCCTCCACCTTCTCTGCCCCCTTTTCGGCCTTCGCCCTGCTGCTTCTCCTGCTGCACTTCGATAATGTGTAATAGTTCTATTAGTCGCATGTTGGCGCGTCTCTGGTTACAGCTAATCTCTGGCTACCAACTTTGGCGCGCTGTCATGAGAACCAAGAACCGGCCGGATCGCAAAAAGTTTGGCCTGAATAGTTAAACAGTTGAGTAGTTGAACACAGTTGAGCGCTGTTGAACAGTTGGAGGCTGCTGCTGGCGCCTCGGCTGACGTTGCTGGCGTTGCCCAATTTGGTGCGCACGCCGAACCGGTTCGGTTGCCGTTTCGAGCTCGTAAAGTTTATGGCACAAAGGCTGGCGTCCAATTAAGACGGAAATATTTTCGACTGCTTTTCATTAATTCATCTCAGCGTCAATCTATCTATCCATCTATAAAACCCCAAGTATCGCATCTCTGGCTTGATAGCCGCAAGATGCTGTTTAATAACTTTATGACCAAAGGCCCGCCGGACGACATTTACGAGCGATGCGGCCCTTTTTCAAATCCGTTAAAATTTTAACACAGCTTAAACTGAAGTTAAAACTCTGCTTCCAACTGAAGCTGGGGAACTGTGAGCGGTAACCGCATCCGTCTATTCGCCCTTTTTTACGGCACCTGCTCGACTCGACTCGACTCGAGTCGACTCGACTTTGTTTGAGTTCAAATCTTTTATCATGTGCCCTGTGGCATGAATTACGCACACATAAATGAGTTGGGGCAATACTTTTGAATAGAGTTGTCGCTGCGTTTAACGGCCGCTTTATGACTCTGCGTACAAAGCAATGCGTAAAACTGTCAAATTTTCCACAAATGAAATGCATTTGACAAACGATCCACTAAAACGCACTCCTTGCTCCATTCTGAGTTCTATTTGTTGCCGATTCTCAGCCACTCGCCTCGGCACTTAACGTCATATGCACCTCATTACATAGTTAATTGATAGAAGAAAGTAATAATAAATACAATTTTCATATTCATATTCAACTCTTTCGAAAATCTCACGAGATTGTGAAACTTTTGTTTAATTTGCCATACACATATTATTTGTTATTTAGTTCATTTTTGATAATAAAATAAACATTAATTATTATATTAATATCTCTTATTATTTATTTTATATATTTTCATATCTGAATACTATTTACTTACATACATCACTTTTCTTCTCACGCGTCTGCAAATCTGTATCTAATTGAAATACTATACTTTATGGCTCCAATGGGAACAATCGGTCGAATAGAATATTTATTCGTAGTTCTTGATTTAGTTTCTTGTTTATTTTAAATATAAATGAAATGCATGTTTGCCATTTACAATGTTAATTTGGCAAGCTTCTGATTTGAGCCCAAGTACTCGCATTTTTAATCAGCAATTCCAATTTCGAAATCCCCTCAATTCGGCTTCAGCTGCTCACATTAATCTGCAAAGAGGAAAGCCCATTTGGTAGTTATAAGTTAAATGGGTTGCTTACACTATTGTTGTATTGTGTGCGCATTGTATTGGTCCCTCAATGATAGACGAGGTTGCCTTTTGATTTGCATGGCTATTCATTTAAGTACAACAACAGCAACGACTACTACAATATTAATAAGGCAAATTGCCGGCTTGCTGCCCCTCATTTCAATTGAAGCACCCACACAATTGTCTCTCATTCTCATTCTCTCCCTCTCACTCTCACTCTTTTTCTCTCTCTCTCTTTCTCTCTCTCTCTCTCTCTCTCTCTCTCCTTCTCTCTCCGGTCTTTGACTTATTTCAGCTCTTTTCATGCTTAATTTATTCATTTGCCTTTCATTGATCTCTGTGCCGGCTCTTTGTCTGTTTCTTTTGTTGGTTTATTTGCAGTTCCGACGCCCTTTTTGTTGTCCATAGTTAATGCAGCACGCACACATATGCAACGATTTAAAGCTGCTCTCGATCCTGTCCAGATCGGTTCAGTGTGCAACAGTTGTAAGTCGACTGGCGCCAGAGCTGCTCCGATTCTCCACTACCACCACCCCCTCTCCTCGCCTACAGCTTCCGCTCGGCTTAGTGGGTTTCATCTCTAATTATTCAATGTAATTAAGTTGATTGCGTTGTAATTGTGCCAGAAATTTATGCCCAATTGCCCAAGTCCGTTGGCCCCGTGCCCTGCTGCTGCTCGCATTCCTTTGACTTTTCCATTGCCCTTTGCCGCTGTCTGTTTACTTCTCTGCATATTTGCAGATGCCACAAAAGACAGGTCATATTAGCTATACCATTAAATGTGTTCATAATTCATAAATTCTACCAAAATATTTCTATAAAAATAAATGAAGTTATATTTATATAAATATTTTAATTAATGAATTTCAAAATATAAAAATATTTATATATAAATAATTACGTAAATATGTAAGTATAAAGGTATATTTCAATATGAATTTGTTTAATTTTAAATGAAGTAAACAAAGTTTAGTGTATTATGGCATTCAATTTTCTTTATTCCTGTGGCTCTTCATGTTTTTACTCGGGGTTTTTTTTTGGCTTGCGAGCTTTGTAATAAATTTTGTCAGAGAGACTTTGATGTATTTGTGCTCTCTCATCAAATTCATCTTGCTCATCATCAAATCATTGCCATCAAAGGCGGAAGCGTTTAATGAACATTAGACAGCAGACAACAATCGCAACAACAATGCACAACAAGGCACAACAACAATGCATACAGCAACAGACAAGCGAATCTTGTTGAAAAATAAACAAATAAATAAAATGTTTAAGGGGCTGTTGGGGCGAAAAATAGAATCGGCGCTTAGCCAACAATTTATTAACCAACAGTTTTAGCCAGCAACAACAAGAACAACAAAAACAACAACAGAAACAACAACCATAACAACGAGAACAACGACAACTATGGCAAATACAGTAGCCGCCCTCTTAGAAGCATTGAGTTGACGTTTAAAGCCGACAGGCGACATGCACGAAATCCGCTCAGACCCTGGCAACGTAACCCCCCAATCACCCGAGGTCTAGCAGTTCCTGTAACCACACACACACACACACCTACACACATACATACTGCTACCCCGCGTAAACCCTCCCACTGCACAGTCGCATCAATTTAAATCGCTGGCCTAAGCTTAAGCGCAGATTAGGTAATGTGTGTGTGTAGTGTGTGTGGGTTGTGTGTGTACTGTGTGTGTGCTGTGTGTGTGTGTTGTGTGTGAATGTCGTAAATAAAACTGTGCACAGCAATTGAATATAGAATATGAAATATGTTTGCACCGAGCAGAGTTGAAAATATTAAACTTTAATGGCAACAACTGCGAATGGCGGCAGAGATAAGAGCTGCCAAAGCTTCTGCTTATAACTATAAAGTGGCATTAGGTCGAGTCGATGATTGACTCAGTCAAAGCCAAATGCTAGCTAAGACCTACAAGAGCTGCAGTTTAATTTGCAGAATATGTACAAAACATTGGCAATGGGAGCTCGAAACTATTTTGGTATAAACTAAATCTGGCATAGGAATTACATCTGCCTTAATGCCCAAAGCCCATGAACAACGAAAGGGTCTAATGGCTTTGTACGGCAGTGTGTAACAGACAGAAGTTGGCCTTTCTGATGCCCTTAAGTAGATATATTCTAGTCAGTCCGTGTGACTGAACACGTCTATCTGAGTGACCATGGACACTTAAAATTTGAAATGTGTGTCCTGCGAAAGAAAAGATCGTCCACTTTTTAAAAATCGATAGCTCGCTCTGTGAAATCGATAATAATCGCTATCGACTTCACGTGTTGTTAAGCAATTCCGCAGCTTTAACAACTAAAGATACCATATTTGATATGTAGTCTCTTGTCTAGTTTACACAGCTTCAGTATGCACTACTTTTTCGATACCTGCTCCAGTTAGACATAATAGTTAAAATAGGCTATTGAGATAGATATTTGGTATTTATACGTATTTGGTTGCCATATTTATGTTGCGAAGATCGAACTATAGTGCTAAGGGAAACAAATTACAGCCTTTGTGGGTATTTGTATTTTTAGAATGAAGCAAGAATGTTTTTAGTGCCAGCTCAAAGCTGGGCTTAGGGTACCTCTTACTCGGGCACTCCCGACAAGAACGCACTCACTTGTTGTTTGGTATTTTAGTCCGAATAAAGGAGAGACGCTTCGATCGCTTTGATGATTAAAAATTATTATCAGAAGTTACTCAAAATAGTATATTAAATACATATATTTTGTTTAAACTAGTATGCTAAATGCCAGGGCACATCCTGTAACTATGCGTATATACCATATTCACGTTTTCGAGTTATGTGCGTTAATCAGGTTGAATGCGCATTTAAGCAAGTTATTGACTTTGGGTATAGTTGCTGGCTCACAAAACTTGAGACTTTCAAGCCCATAAATTTGGCATACAAAAGGCCCGAGCAATCAAAACAAAACACACGGCCAAAAGCGGCCACAATAGTTTGGCGGATGGCGCCGCGGGTAGCTCATTTGAATATTGATATGATTCAGATATTGTTTCTTGGTTGCATAATTAAGGCGAAAAATTAGCGCGCGTGTTAAACTCGTGCGCAAAACAAGTTCGACTGGCGACAGGCCACAAGTATCGAGTGTTTAATATTAACTAACTGGTAGCTGGCGACAACGAGCAACAACTGGATCTTCACTTACCGTGTTCAGATGTCTTCAAGTTGACAATTTCACATTAATTGGCGCTCAATTTGTGCTCGTTTAGCAGCTGACCGATAATATTAGCAGCAATAATATATACTTAGCAGCAATTTTGCCTGGATCAATCAAACGATTTTAACAAAAGTACATAAAATATACCTTAAGAATGATTTCAAGCCTGATCTGATACAGTTGTTTTGAAAGACTTGTCGATGGCCATATTGATAATATTTATTCACAACAAGCAATAGTCTGATTCGACAGTTTTTGATCGCAATTATATAAATGCTTATTCCATCAAAAGCTCAAAGATCAAAACTATGAACCGTCAAATTAAAACTATCAACCTATCAATTACTTTGCAACAATCAGCTAACAGGATCATAGCTACCAGCTCGGCGCACTATGTTGGCACATTCATTCATACGAAGGGCGCAAAGTTTCTCTGCCTGTCAGTGTTTAGTTTTTTCATCTGACAGCGATTTATGCGGGGCACTCGGATTACAAATGCCAAGCGAATATGTAAATCAAATCTATTTAAATGCTTGCGATGCGTTTAAGATATGAATATAGTATATAACACCTCATTTCCAGTTCGAAATATTGTGTTTGTGAAATTCTTATTAAAAGATAAGCAAAAAACAAGCTTGATAATATTTAAATCATAATTTATGGCCCGACGATGGTCGATCGTCTATTGAATGTTCCAAATGAGTTCAAAGCGACTCAAGAGAATCAAGCCTAAACAATCAAGAACTGAGTATCAAGAGAAGAGTGTTAACTGTTTCAGAGCTTGGTCAGAAATCATTTCCATAGTCGTGTATGGAATAGAATCATTATGCGTCTTGGCCAACATTTCGCACCGAATGACAGAATATTCAATGACTGAAATTCCAAAAAAAAAAAGGAAAAAAAAATCAGCTTAGTCAGTTGATTGTCTTGCCTTGGCCTATAAAACATATCGGATCTTTGGCTCATTTGGCGCTAGTTTCGACATTGTCTTTGACGCTGGCTAACATAATTCGTTCCTCTCGATGACGTCGTGGTGCACACCCAAAACGCCTTAAGCTTTTTCCCACGCCCAGCTGGCAAGCAAATCAAAAATCTAAAGCCCAACAAATTATGAAGACAGCAAATATAAAAATAAATAAAAAAGAAACTCTAAATCACAGCGTACAGGAAGTTGTGATTAAATTTTGTTTTCTGTTGTGTGCTTTGATAGTTCTTCAGTATATAACATCTGTGTATATTCACATATATGCCGGCATGTATGAGGCATATTCCTTGTACTTTGTGTACACAATCACCATCACAGCTATGAGTATTATGAGATACTTTGCGGTAAATGCTGCGAATACTCATGCATAGATTTGAAACTATCAACAAATTTGAAATTTTAAAATGATTGCAAAGTTGTTGATGTCGCCGCCAACTGCTGCCAACTTTCCAAATTGCCCGAAATGCCATTAACATTTTCCACATGATGTGAGGGTAACTGCGGGTCTCTGCAGGCAGGTGTGGGGATTGCGCTATTGCGCCAGCAACAATAAAAAAGATTGCGCAGTCGCTTAATTAGAAAGCGCAGACTTGCAGCGCCCTCGAATCGAGTCCAAGTAGCATTCAAAGGAGTTGGCGATGCCAAAAACGGAAACGGAAGCAACAAAAGCGAGGTGCAAAAATGGCTGCAGCTGCTGTGACTTTTGCGGTGACGCGTAATGAGAATGTGAACTGCGGTTTGAGGGCTGTGCACCGATTAGGCGTTTGCCCCAGCCAAAACTCTTTTTTGGGGCAGGAAAACTTAGCCGGCAACTGGCAGCCAAGCATGGGCTGCAGGCTTTAAGTTCATAGCAGATCTGGCTATATAGCTATATATGTGGCGCTAGAACTTTTTTAAGTTCATTCAATTCAAGTTGGGTCAACATCTAAGCAAGAATTACACTATGAACTATGAACTTTTTATAGAGCGTATCATCATTTTGTTATGAAATATATATTTATATTCTAGATCAGCATAAACAAACGATTTGATATAGCCATAGCTGCTTGTCTGTCTGCCATCTGCCCTTCTTCCCGCCTGTCTGTGTCCTGCGAACTGGATTCTCAGTTTTAAGACTATCGTTTTGAAACTTTGCATAGGTCCTTTTTTTATTGAAGGCTATCCGACCGGATCGGAACATCTATCATATATAGCGGGTATATGAACGATTCTCACATATCCGCAAGAGGCACATGTCTAGAAGGTTATAAAATCTATTGTATATTAGATATTATATATTTTATTTTGAGAGATAAATATTGCAAATTTTAATTTGTTTATCTGTAATTCATCTTATATTTTATTGCCTGCTTTGTTTTGTGCATATTCGTTGATGGTTATTGAAGCGTTGTTCAAAATCATTCAGTTTGTTGCTTCTTTTGGCATATCGAGTTTCAGCAGTTTCGCACCCAATTTAAAATTGTATCATAGCATTGAGCTGCGATTTGTATTGGCAAAATATTTCACATAATTTGTATCGTTTATTTTCATGCCGTGCATTTGTTGGCTGGCCTTCCGGTATTTAATTTGGCCTTTTTATTCAAATCATTATTCATTCAGTTAGCTAAATAATGCTGAATTTTTGATTTCAGTAATGCGACTAGTTTCCATTCAATTTCAATAAATTCTCATGTGCTTTTTAAATTCCTCTGGTTGCCCGCTCTTCCATGTGACCTTGCCCCAACGCTGCTCCAGCTGCTTTTAATTTCCATTTCCATTTAACAGCAAGCTTGACATAATTTTTGCTGTGGGGCCCGGCCTGCCACTCGCTTACCCCACCGCAACCCCTTCAGCTGAAGCCGACACGAAATATGTCTAAAAAAAAGAAAAACGAACGTTAAAGAGCATTTTAAGCATTTACCAAAATGATTGATTAATTGACTTGAAATAATGAACGAGTCGGTGACTGAGTTTTTCTGATGCTGATGCTGATGCTGCTGATGAGCTGTTGCTGCTGTTGTTACAGCTATCAAATGGCTATTTAAATGCAGCAGCAACAACAACAGTGCCAATAATGACTACATGACATAAGAATAACAACATCAACGATTATCTAAGCGACACTCAAACGCTTGCGGCCCTTGCTCGGCCTCAGAATCATGCCTGGCTAGCACGAGATCCACAACCAAAACCAGAATCCGAATCAGAAACAGAACCGAAACCAAAGCCCCTCAATCAAGCGCCCAGTTAGAACGTCGAGAAGTGAAGCCGTCAACCAGTTGAGCAGACATCAGCACAGCCCGCGGCTCACTTCTAAGCTCATTGGTCCAATATTACCAGTAAATGTCTTCAAAATTAGAGACTCGTAACTCTTTAACTCATAGTTGTATGTGCGAGGGCTGTTCGACAAATACACCACAAGTTAAACCAATGGGATTAATTTCTGTTGTTGAGGTATATTTATTTTTTGTATATCCAACAATTACGATTTCAATATTTATTTTGAAGATATATCTTCATTCTGGTTTCAGCTTTAAAATAACTATCTGAGCGTCTGCTCGTCATAATTCTGGCTAGCTCTTGAGCTCCTATGAAAATTTCGTGCAAATTTCCTCTTCTCATTAATAGCAATAACTTTTACATAAATTAAAATTATTTAATTTCGCTTTTAATTAGTTGAAATTCTTAAAAAACACAAGTATGTGGCACATAAAATTCAAAACCATTTGTCCGAAGGCCAATTCTTGTCGCTTGTCATATCTCATCAGGTTTAATCAGAAAATAATCGATAGCTATCGAGCCCGTTATTTGCCGCCACGCTCGTTGCTTAACACTGTTTTTCTGTTCGGTTTCGTTGCCATGCCTTCAAATGATTGAATTCGGCGCTTGGCTTTAATGCGCCAATTGTTTGCACATATCGTCGTACAAATGACGGGCCATATTTTCCTGGTGGCGTCTCGTATTTGTTCTATGATTAAAAATAAATAAAGCATTACAGGGACTGGCGCACAAAACTATTAAAAGCTCGTTGGTATTGCCAGCGGGGCAGAGTGCTAGCTGGCGCTTTGTGGCTCCGGCCGCCGCCCGGGGTTCCCATAAACATTTTGTGGCGCAATGATGTATAGACGTGTGGAATGAGTTTGGTTTCGGGCTGATTTCGGTGGGGTGGGACACCGGACAGGGGACTAGAGGAGTCAAACTGACTGCGGCACACGGATGCGAGAGCTTTGGGCTGCACAGCAGGTGCTTAAATGGCGCATAGTTAACGGAGCACCGGAACAGAAACGAACAGCGAACAATTGGCAGGCAGCAGGGAGCAGCGGGAGTCAAGGATAATAAATTTTCGCTTGCTTTACCAAAAATACAAAGCAGAGACCAGTGTGACCCCCACCAATTCCTCCCATCCGCCTCCATCTGCGCGTCGTTATTGTCACAGCCAGTCAGAGTTTTGTATGGGGCTGACCTGTTATGTGCCCCGCCCCCTACCCACTTTTGGTTTGTTGTGCAAAAAATGCTTCTGGTCAAAATAATAAATTTGTTCAGGTTAATAGAGTTATTTTAATTTATGTGATTTCATGCGGTTATTCGTGTGGCTTTTCCAAATGCATTACCCATTGTGGGCACTGGTGCCACGCCCACCCACTGTCTAACTACTGTGTGTGTGTGTGTGCGTGCGTGCGTGCGTGTATGATACCCTTGACCATAAATATGCAAAGCATTCGGCATAATGGCCATAATAACTTGAATAACTCGGGTCATTGATCATTCGCCTAATGGAAATTATGGCCAGCATCTGGAATATTGGAAAATACGCATTCCAAATACACCTGTGTGAAATGTCTGCATTAATTAGGCCTTTTACATTTTATATCGAAAATATCTCTATTAGGTATGAGCAGAGATTTATGGAGATGCGGTTCGTAGTCGATAGCCTGTGAAATGTGCTATCGAATTGTTTCAGTCGTGGATTAATGCAGGTTATATTCGAAATTAATTTATAAATTAAGAGACTTATAAACGAAACGCATTCGTTAGCAGAAGAGTTGGCCTGCAGAGCAACTTATTTGGACAACTTTAAAGGGAAAGATGCTAATTCGAATCACAGGCCAGTGCGTGGTTAAAGTTGTCAGTTAAAACTATGAGAATGCTTATCGATATTGACTTTAATCTATTATATTGCATAAAAAGGATAGCTTTTCAGCACAGCACAGAGTTAGATGAAGCTAATATGATATATAAGAATACTATATATATAGTATATCAATATAAGTATAGGAATATCTTGCAGCAGAATGCAATACCTAAATAAGGGGCACTCGATTCATGGGCTTTGGGGCGTTCTCACTGTCCTAGGCACCCACAAGTTGGGTTAACTGAACTCGAACCCCCCCATCAAATGCACATTCAATCCCATTGTCATGGCTAAAATCGCCTGACTTGTGGCGTTCTGTGGTTGGCAAACTGACCCCTGGAAAACCCCTTCCAGCTGCTTAGAGCTCAACCTCAGCTGTAGCCGGCCATTGCCTGTCGATGGCTTGCATGCCGCAGACAATTTTCTTCTATATTAAATAATTAATTATATAATTGCAAGGCATTCGGAAAACTCAAACGTAAAATTCTCACGCTTTTCGTTATTCCTTTTTTGTTTTATTTTTTTCTTAAATAGTTATTATAATTATGGCACAGCTGGCTCCGGTTGGGCCAGCGCTGGCCCAACTCCGACACTGCATAGTCGAACCCGTACGTATTGCAGATATTGGAGATCCTTGGGCAATCGATAAACATGCGTGCACGGTATTTTTGGTTCGGCTGGTGTCTAACAAGTCTAATAAATTGAGTGAGCCAACAAAGTTGACATACTTAACTAGAGGTTGCTAACACGACGACGGCCACGCCTTGTTCGCACAAGCCCCCGCTGCCCCGTCTTCAGCCCTCACGGATCGGCCCGTTGTTAGCGTACGCCCACACGCAAAGGTGCTGCTGGCAAAAGACGCAACTTTGACGCCCACATTTATCATAAAAATCCGTCGAAAATTAACTGATGCGGCTGCGATACCCTGCAAATGATATCGTGGCTAAGTCGCTTAACGGCTAGCTCACAGAAAAACATGCAATATGTACCATGCTGTGCAAATTACAGGGTATATTAAAATGCAATCCAAATACTTCCATTGTAATTATAGCTTATTATGAGCTTGACAAGCATAGTAAGCACATTTATAGTAGCAGCACATATAATCTTTTGCCGGTTTCTTTTTACAGGGTATCTAACGAGTCAAATTGGCGTGGCAGCAGCTGTTGCAGATGCGGCTCAGGTTGCCGGGCAGGATTTTGTAACTGTGGCTATGGACCGCTGCTATGGCGCTGAGCATTTGCTCGTGGGCTGCCAGCCTGTCGTTAGCTGCTCCACCTGTCTGTCTGACGGCCCGACAGTCTGTCTCTATGTCTATCTGTCCGTTCGTCCCACCTGGCTGCCTGCTTGCCTCTGCTGATGCCTGACGTTAACAAAAAAGCTGCGCTTCATTTCGATTTCAATTATGCGCAATCATTTTTCAAGTTCAGAACAACGCTTCTCGCCCTTGTCATCGTTTCATGCCGCCTCTTACCGTTCCTTTCCGTTCCGTTCCGTTCCGTTCCTTTTTATTCCGTTGTTGTCGGCACTTGCTGGCGTTGCCGGCACGCGACAAAAATTAATAATTGAGCAGCCGAGCGTTGCCATTTGCTAAATTGAAACCGGCAACGGCAAAGTGGCAAATCAATTTCGTTTCACTCTGATTGTATGCAAATCTTCGCTGGGGGAGTTGCGACTGCTGCGCGAATGCGTCGGCTGCGGTGTTAGGGGTGTGGTGCACGGGCAGCGGGCAACGGGCAACGGGAAAAGTGTACACAGCAGCAATGCTGTCGCATGTTGCATGCAAATTAAGTGCAGCACTTGTTGCTGCCACCAACCGCTGTCACTGCCACCATCATCATTATCATCCTCGTCATCGTCTTAATCATAGCCGCTGTGGCAGCTCAAATCTGTGCAAATTATACTTGCAGTCGCTGCTGACCGAGAGGTAAATAATCTGTTGGCTCCATCTTGGTAATGTCTAGAAATCATTTTGCAATAGCATTTTATTTATCTTTCGTTCGTAACTTTGAGCTGGAAGGGTCTGACTTTAGACTGCTGCAAGAATATACTATTTTTTTCAAACTTATCCAATGTGTTCAAACTCCTTAAGTAAGTAAATATTACAATAAATAATCCATTTGATTTTTATTTGATTAAAGAGCTTAAGAAGAAGTTTGCTTGATGGCTAAGAAATTGAACTAATTGTAAGAGCAGGTAATATTACGGACCAACCGCAAAAGCCACGTCTCAATTAAGCACGATTAGATTGACCTCAAGTTCAGCTTGTTTGGCGGGAGCAGCTGTGGCAAGTCTTGTGTCTTTCATTTTTCGCGGTAACTAGCCACAGTTAAAGTTATGAAAACCAACAGAACTAACGGCAGTTGCGCAAATTAAAATGAAAATTAAAATAAATAGCCGGGCGAATGATACGCTCTTAAATAATTTCTACTTTTTCGCTTTCTTGTTTTGTTTTCTACTGTTTTTTATATTTTTGCTGTCTTTCATTTGTATTTGCTCTTTAGCAGAGCTGACGGTCAGCAAACTTTGTCTTCGCCTTCAGCTTTGCCAGCGCTTCTAATTAAGATGAATTAAGCAAAATCATTTCGATTAGAAGCTAAAAACAGCAAAAAGAGACAAAGACAAAAAAGCAGCTAAAAGCGCGGTCCCAAAGAAATGCTGCTAACTGTTCTCGAGCCGTTTGATGATCAGCCGATGAAAGACAGCGACAACAAAGCTGAAGCTGAAGCTGAAGCTAAAGTTGGAGCTGGAGATGAAGCTGCCACTGGAGATGATGACGATGACAATGATGTTGCCTCACAAATGTCGCGGTTCACGCGGTGCTGACAAACGGAGAAACTGCGCATAGGAAGGGTCCGCTACCAAATGCGGGCACACTACGAATTCTCTTCGTCGGCTGGGCATTAGAGCGCTTCTCCTCAAGCCTGTCAAGCAACAGGCATAATAGCTATGTCAGCGCTTTTGTCACAGTACTAGAGCTGGCTTATCTTCAAGTACTCGCACGTGGCTCATAATGTTGTCCAAGTGACAGCACCCAACTGAACAGGCTGTCTTCCAGAAATCTTCTTTAATTTCTGCAGTTCTCTTCATTGAATTCTTTTACAACTCATACCTTACCTTACATACACTCCATAACTTGAAATGCCTATATAAAAGTGCTTGATACTTGAAGCAAATTATTTATTATAAGCAAATTAATATTAGTTGCTTTATTCTTTTTTCTAATTTCTATATCTATGCAGTGTGCAAAAAAGTCCGCATATTTTCATATAACTTTCACTTATTATAATAAATATTTTGTTTGCGCAAATTTTCATCTTATTTAAAAAAAAAATGCCCAAAATGCAGGAACTGCAGCAACCCGTAATACCCGTAATATTATATTTGTCCAATTTCAGACGGTTTATTTTTGTGGAGAGTGTCTAAAGTTCGGGTCTTGCTTGGACTAGCCTTCACCGCCGTCTGTCGCTGTTTATTGTTGTTGTTGTTGTTTGTGTTTGGTTTTTTGTTTTTTTTTTTTTTTGCTTAGTGTTGTGTGTACTTTAATTAATTAAGATTTATAAGCAGGCAGGCAGAGCAATTCAGCGGAAATTTAAATGCAAGAGCAAGACAAGTGGGCTCTTTGCCCGGTTGCTTGTTGTGCGAAAATTTTCACATAGTCTTTGGCCCCGTTTGCCCCACCGCTGCTCGCTACCCCCGCTAGAGTGTACCTCTTGCTAAGTGGTAGTAGTGAGCGTTGTTGCCATGTATTTAATTTAATTGAATTTGCGTCGCCGTCAACGATGACGATGACGATGATGACGAACTTAACGAACGAAACGTGGCCCGCTGGCCCCCAAACTGGCCAACCAGACCGGGGTCCAGCCAGAGCTCCACTGGCTGGCAAGTGCTAGTGGGCCACGCGGGCGCCATCATACGGCTGGGTCTGTTCGAGTCCGGGCATGGGTAATATGATAAAATGATTACACATCCGGCGCAACTTTTGCACCGAGACATTACTCATACGACACGTTGCCCGGCTGCGGCGGAAATGTGTTTAGTGTAATCCGGCGGCGACCCTTAAAGCGATATCCATTGCGAGATGTGCGCATGACATACGCGTCTGGCGACTGGCGACTGGCAACTGTCGTCCCACCAATGCAATTATGAAAATTTACGAGTTTTTGTTTAAGGCGTCCAAGTTACAGTGCAGTTGTTCTTGCTGCTCTCGCTCTCACCGAATATAATTTACGATGTGCCAAAGTTTGACCTAAAAGCACGCAAACGAATAAAAAAACTGCACAACATTATAAAAATTGTATACAATGCAAAGCTCTAACAAAGCCAAGCAGCTGGACAGAGTATGGAGCAACAGATAATCATCAGCTTTGTCTTGCCAATATTCAGATATGGCCAAAAGTTGAACTTTCCCCAAAGAAGTGGCAAAAGTGTGAGCCACAACCTAAGCTGAAACTTACATGCATGTACATCCAAAAGCTATGACAACCAATTGGCTTAAAAATAATATTTTTATTGTTGCTTTACTATTGCAACTGATCAATTTAAATGCAAAGCAGAGTGATTTTTCATAGCGCCAGGAGAGCGATATAAACAAGCACAATCTTAAGATAGCCAATGTCGTTTATTATACATACATATACATATATATTTATATGTAGTTGCTGTGCGTGCTGTTTGACTGTCATATAATGCCATAAACTGGCGCCAAATCATTCGCAAGTCTCAATGACACCTGCACGAATTGTCGTGTAACACTTTGAATTTATTTTTTTCTATATTATTTGTTGTGTGTGTGTGTGTGTGTGTGCCAGCCAGGCAACGGACGGGTTTTGTGCGTCTTTATGTTTTCAAATCGAGCAGCCAAATCAAAAGGCGACGCTGGCATGGACCACGCGACGTATGCGCAACGCGGCAGCTAACAAAAAGCGCGAGACATGAAAAAATGTTGGTCGCGTGGGCGTTGCGTCTTCGACAACGGCAAGAGCCAGATAAAAACCTGCCCCACAGCTCTTGGCTATAACTTTGGATTTGTTTTGATTTTATTGCAATAACAACAACGGCAGCAGCAACAACAACAAAAACAACAACAACAACCAAATTGACAGCAGCAAATGACAGAGAAAAATGCTAATAACAATAACAAAAACATAAAATGGGCAGCGCACAGCTAAAATTCGATTCGAAACGAGTTTCTCTATAGCAAATGCTCTATACGAATCGCAGATGGGTATCATAACATTATTATTAAGTTCGTAGCCAATAGAGGCAGCTGTGAACTTTTATTTCTATAGCTTGACTTGATGGAAAATTGCATTCTATGCCATAAATAAATAATATATTCCTATGTATATTAGCAAGCTTATGGTTTATTAACTTGAGTGTGTAAATAGAAAAAAATATTCTTTATTGCACAAGTAAGGGATTTGTGTATTTGTCTAAGCTTTAACACAATTCCAATGAAGAAATGTCACTAAATAAAAGTTATTTACATTTATTATTGCAAGGTTAAAATTGATAAGATAATAAATTTCCGTTTGTTACCAATAATTATATAAAGCTTTTTATATGATGTATAATATATAGTAATATTTATTAGTTGTCTTTTCTATTAAGACTTCACCCATGTTTATTAAGGGTATAGAACATTCGGTTTTTTTCGGTGCCGTATTCGCTTCATTCTGCCTGCTGTTGGCCAACTTTTTGTTGATATCTCGTGTCCACTACTTGCCGCTTTTTGTTGTTGTTGTTGTTATTGTTGTTGTTTTCTTATTCAATGTTCGAACTGCTCAAAATGCTTAATTTAAAAAAGAAAAAGAAGAAGAAGAAGAAAAAGTTTTAAGCACTTTTTATTGTGTCGCCAGCCTCAACTTTAATCAAGCTCCGTCTTTATATATATATACATATGTATATAAATATATATATATAAACATATTTATCTGTGGTCGGTTTCTTGTTCGTTTTCGATATTTTTATGCGATTTTTATATATTCTTTTGCGCATTTAATTTAAAATTTGTTGCTGCTGTTAGAGTTGTTGTTTTTTGTTGTTCTGCTTATTTAACTACCTGATTTTTATGGCAAACAAAATACAAAATGTTCGACTGCAATTTTTGTTTTATATGTGTTGTTGTTTTTTTGTCTCTTTGTTTTGGTTTATGTTGTAGGCGCCTCCGAAAATCGTATTTGCTGCCGTTTTTGGTCAAATGTCTGTCGTTGAGTGCTTGAATGTTTTTATATATTTATATATATATATTTATTTATTTAATTCTTTTTTGGCTATTGGAATTCAAAATCGTCATAAAAAATTTTGAACAACAATTTGATAAAGCAAATCAATTAATCCATTGTAATCAAATGGAATTTTTGCCGTCTCTGATTTGTCTGCGATTTGTCTTTTGGCTCTGCGTTGGCCGAGGGCGTTAATATCGTGAAAGTGAGTTGATTTATCTCTGATTTATGTACAGCACATTATGTGTCCGACCTGGTCGACTATGCCATTGGAGGTGCCCAGAAGTGGGTCACACTACGAACCCCGTGTGTGTAAGCTTTGTGTGCTCTCTTATAATATACTAATATTTTTTAATGATTTATGCAATATTTTCACTTTTTCACTTTACCCTGCATCTTTTTATGCCCTGAACCCATTAACAATGGGTAAAAAGGGTAAATTGTTTGTGTGCGAATGTATGTAACAGGCAGAAGTAAGCATCTTCGATTCCATAAAGCATAAATATTCTTAATCAACTTCAATAGTCGAGTCGATCTAACCATGTCCGTCCGGCTGTCCGTCTTTCTGTCCATCTGCCCGTCCGTTTGTCTGTCAGTACGTATGTATAAACGCGTCGATCTCTGAGCCAGCATATTGAAATATAGATCCTTCGACTCGCGCAGTACGAGTTTGTTTCCGATAATCGATCATATACTCTGTTTCTGAGCAATCGATAAAAATATCGAAATCCTGTTCTTTGAGCAAATCTGACATGTAGCTTCTAAAATAGTAGATACAAATCAAGTCATTTCATACTACATATTCCACCTCTATAGGGAGCAGCATTTAGTGTTGTTTTATCTATGTTTAAATTAAAGTTTTCAAATTTAATTTCTTTATATTATTAATATAGTAGGGGTAACAAATGATGGAACTCTTGGAATACTTTCCAAAAATAACTTTTCATTTATTATTTCTATATAATTATTTTTAATATAATTTGATCAATATAATTACTTAAGCATCTAATCACAACACAACACAAATTGTAAATGATTTGTTAATATAGAAAATAATATTATATCTCTCTCGCTCTCTCTCGTTCTTCATGGCTTAACTGGCTTCATTTAGCCATATCCCTTTTCTCTTGTTAGATTCTTTTATAGCCCTTTGCTTCTGCCCCACTTATTTGCATACCTGCCTTGTTGCTGCAGCCTGCGCATTTTTTTACTCGGCATTCGCCCCATTGCACTTTCACTTTCTCACACTTTTCCGCTGCTCTTTCTCTTGCCAGCTGCAGTTACTCGCTTTGCTGCTTGTTCGCCTTTGCTCAGCTGAGCAAACTTCAAACTAAACCCGACTAAACTTAGACAAGCTGCCCAACTGTAATGGGAATAACTATGTGAAACTCAAATTTGTTTTCTCATTCAGCACTTTTGTATCTTTTTTATGTTTGCTGTTGCTGTTGTTGTTGTTGCTGTTATTCACTGTTCGCATAATCGCACAATTTGCATTCGCAACTCCATTTGCCAGGCACGCATCAAAGCAGCTGTTGATCTTATTACAGCAATTGCCATACAAATGCAAGCCAGAGAGTATTCGACTATGGCATACCCTTTGCCATTTATACCCTTTGGGAAATCTGATAGTCTGTGTACTGTGAGTCATCATAGCCTCTGCTAATACGGCTTACAGGGTATACAACGTTAAGCAGCTTGTGAAACTCAATATTTGGTTAGTTGTCAACGGCTGCGGTTGCCGTCTAGTAATTTTTGTTCATTAAGCGTTGAAACTGTTCAACAATTGTGTTTTGATGTTGTTGCCACGGTTGTTGTTGTTTCCACCGAGTATTTGATTTGGGCTTGATGATGTGCAACAAAATGTTTTGCACTTGTCGCCACGCATCCGCGGCTGGTGCACTGCAGCTAAAGGCAGGACAGAGGTAAAGTTTTCTTATTTAGTCCACGTAGAAAGTTTTTAAGCCAAGTTGTCTGTCCAAGCACTTAGCTAGCATTCTAATTAAGCCATAGATTAATTGTGCACTTTCTTAGGGAAGCTGCAACTAGCGCTCAAACAAGAGCTGCAGCCTTCAAAGGCGACGACCCTTGCAACGGTGGCAAGGGGGCTGTACAGCTGGCAGGGTAGCTTAAGCAGGTTTAGATTCTGGCAGCACGCTCATAAAGTTTAAGGTTGGCCTTAGGTGCGGGCAACGGGGCCGAGCTAACAAGTCAAACTAAACGGGTTGAAGATATTTAATCTAAGGTAAAAACGGAAAGAGGAAAATGTGCACATAGTTAAAGATAAAGCAAAGCAAATACTTAACAACTTTGATGCAATTAAAGAAGCACAAATTATCTAAATCAGGCTTCAAAGGCGAAATGAAAGGCCAGTTGTTTATCTATTTTCGCCTTAAACCTTAGATAAACAAGCGTTTCTAGAAACGAGGTTTGGATATTTTGAAATATATTGAAAGGTATTAAATAAACTTTAAGTTTAACTTAAACTTTAGGTTCGACTTAAATTTATGTCATGCAATCCAAATACAACGAAGCACAAGTTTCTGAAATATGCTCTGGTATCTTAAACATTTTAAAGTCAAAATCGATAGCTTCAAGCAATTGAAGCTCGTGTAGGAGATAATCTGTTGGAAGAGTATCAAGATACCATGTACGCAAGTTGACCAAGAGTATATTGCATTTTGCAAAGTCCGTTTTACTGCCCGTCTGTCTATTCGTAATGGCTAACAGCTGAAAACATGGATCTAGGAATATATATATTAAGAAAAATAATAATACGTTTTATAACTTTCTTTCAAAATATATTGTCGCGTTCAACTTGTTCCCAAAAACTGAAATTTCTCTTTTCGTTGTTCTAAGCTCTGATGAAACTCAGTAATGAGTATTGTGCAGTCTGATTCTACTGATTGACACGTTTTTACTTGCTGCTACTTGGGAAGCTAAAAAGTATCTGGGAAATGTAAAAACATTTTCGGAACGCTACAAATACATTTCAAGACTCAATCGTTTAAGTAGGAAGCTAATCTGTGAGATAAATATATGTGAGACAAAGAGTATATGCAATATAGTTAATGGAAAAGTATCTGTAGATTAGAATAGTATCTGTTAGCAATGTTATCCGTGACGTACAATGTATCCTGTATGACATATAAGTATCTGTGAGATGCAAAAGTATCTATAAGATACAAAATTAACTGCTAGGAGAAGTAACCGTGAAACAAAAGTATCTATGGGATACAAAAGTATTTATAAGATACACAGCTAGCTGTTAGCAAAAGTATCCGTGTGATACAAGAGATCGATTGTGAGTCAAAATCAAAATAGATACAAAACTAACAGTTTGATACAAAAGTATCCATCAGATACATAAATATCTTTATTTATAAGATACAAATATAACTACATCCGTTTCCTTGAGATACCGAGGCAGCTTTACCATTTATCAGTAATCAATACTCAAATTTTTATTGCATAAATACTTCCTAAACTGTGTGGCAAATATAAAAACCCCAAGTTGAATGCAAACAATGCAATGCATTCAGCCTGAGCACTGGCCGCTACTTAAGCCCATGCATAAATGTGTGTGTGTGTATGTATAAGGCGAGGAGCAACAGCAACACCTTGGCATACCTGATGATTCCCACATATCGTAAAGAAACACGCGCACAGCCCGAAAACTTGACCCATGTGACGTGCGAGATGGCGAGTGTAACAAATTGCTGTGCTACTTTAAATGGTACACTAAAATATATCTTAAAGTCATCTTAAAATGCCATATAAAATATGTGTTGAATATGAGCTTTAAATATTTCACAGCAGAAGCAACAAAAAATTATTATGCCTTGGCGTGGCCATAAAATATGTGTCTACTTTTTGATTATCACAAAAACAAGAATAGGCAGCACAACCACCAACAACATTAACAACAACAACAACAACAGCATCAAATACAACAACAACAATCAAACACCAAAATGATGATGACGCTTTGACGCCTGAATTTTTGGCTTTTGGTTTTGGGTTCGAGGCACAAATCACCAGCATTTGCATCCAGTCCAAGTCGTATGTGCATGTGTGTGTGTGAGTGTGTGTGTGTGTGTGTGTGTGTGTGTGGAGTGTATTGCAAATGATTTATGATGTGTTTGCCAAATTCGAACGTTGACTAATTTCAAGTGTTGTTTTTGTTGCCGCCGCACAATCAGAAATATAACAAATAGTCGCCCAATTTTATTTATTTATTTTTGCTGCGCACGCGCGCGTTTTTAGCGCGTTTTCAGCGCGTTTTCACGCGCCGCACAAGTGTTTGACTGCTTTTTACCTGTTGTTTTCTGTTTTGTTCTGTCCAAAAACACAATTGAAAAAAATTTCTGTCGAGTGTTCGAACACTTTAAGAGTTCAGCAGTTTCATAACCCATAGCATATCAGAAATATAATCGGGCACATCGACTGCCCAGTGCGTCCTGACCGCGATTTGTCTTACCTTGGCGCGGCTTTCGGCTTGTACAAGCCAACATCTTATCTGCTGCCTGCTGCTCGTCTGCTGCTTTTGCATCATTTGTTTTGCTTATGCAAAAAAAAAGTAGCACGTATAAGAGCACGTAAAAAAGTCGCAGTCGAACGTAAGCGCCCGCGCAATACCCTGTTCACAGTTTTGATAACCAGAACTTACATAAGCAGGACTGTTCTACTTGGAAGTGCCCGAATAATAAAAACCCTAAGCTAAACGCCAAGGTAACGTGGCACTACTTCTACCTTGAAGGTTTTCTTTCACTTTCTGAGGGAATGGCTTTATATCAAAAAAGGAAAATATTCGAATCGTGCAAGCTATATGTCAAGTTTGGTGACTCTAGCTCTTATTATTTACCAAAATTGCCCAAAAAACAGGATATCGATATCAATATTTATCGCTTGTTTGGAAACGGAGTAAGTTATCGATTATCGGAAACAAACTCGATCTGCGCGGGAACTAGGAGCATCGACATCCAAATTTCAAGTCTCTAGCTCTTATAGGTCCTGAGATTCTGACGGACGGACAGACAGACGGACATGTCTAGATCGACTCGGCTATTGGTGTTGATCAAGAATATATATACTTTATGGGGTCGGAGATGCTTCCTTCTGCCTGTTACATACATTTGGATTTTGTACAAATACAATATATAAAATGATTTTCACGACGCACATCGCATTAGAACCAATATACCCCTATTGCACTTGGCGAAGGAAAATGTTATCAGAAGACAGAACCACAAGCAGTCAGAGACACCGAAACCGAGACAGAAACAAAAAAGAAAAACCCAAAGCCGAACCCAAAAAACCTATTGCGAATTTTGCACACGCGGGGCGCTTATCAGTGGCTTGTCAGGCCTGTCGCCGGACAGCCCCTCCCCCCCTCTGAGGTTGGTCTGTAGCTAAACCTGCAGCTACTATTTCTTCGCTCTGGCCGCCTGTTGGAGCTCACATTTAACCTTTTTGTTTCGGTGGCTGCGGCTACGTTTGCGAAATTGAAAGTTTGTCGGCTCTTGGCGCCAAAACTGGTTTACTGGCCAAAATCGGTTACTGGGAGAAGGGGAAGCGAGAGCGGTATCGGTATCAGGAAAAGGGAACGGAGAGGGGAACGGGAACGGGAACGGCAACTGCATCCACTTGGCCCAACCTCAATTTTTGCTCTGCGGTCTGCTGCTGCTGCTGCTGTTACTGAGGCTTCCAGCTCGACTTGGTTTTGTTTTTTGCCTGCTCTGGCTGCGCTGGCCCACTAATTTCAGTGCACCTCCTGTCATGTGGCACATATACTGCACACAAGCACAGATGCAGACACAAGTCAAAGCCACTAATTGCACACTGTGGCAGCGGTGGCAGGAGGCGTGGCATATTGCCTGCCGCTTCCACTCCCAAATACAAAACAACAACAACAATAGCAATAGCAACAACAAGCGAAAAGCGAAAAGCCGTTTGCTGTTTTTCCACATCTTCGATGCACGTTTGATATTTGCACAGGTTGCTGGGCAACTTTTTTTGTTTTGTTTTTGTTTTTGGTGCGGCCAAACCCGAAATTATTTACAAGTTTGCGGCACATACTTTAACCTTTTCTACGATGACGCATGCACCTGCCAGTGGCAGCAACACCCTCCCCCTCCCCCCTAGCTTTGGTTGCACGCAAGCCAAGTTTATGGAAAAGCATTGCAAGGATTAGAATTTATTTTCGGCTGCGTTTATTTGTTTTTGTTACGCAATTTGGTTACTTTCATTGTTGCAAAGTTTTCTGGCAACTTTGTGCCTTGGTTTCTTGTTTTTTTGTTTGTCGGGGCTGACCAGCTACCCGGCCTGGTCCTAGCTGCAGATGCTGGCCACACTTACATAGATACACACACATGCACAGTTGTAGAAGCATATAGAAGCATTTTCTTGTTATTTTCCTGTTTGCTGCAACGAAAATCAAAGCAGCTCTTAACAATTATACTGAAGTGCGGGGGCTGAGCTATGGCTAGAAGCTCCACTCCTTGGAGGTGCTATAAATAATTACAAGCAGCTGAAAAGTTTCGCACGAAAACTATGGCCCCGACTATGCAGAACTTGGCCAACTCCGGCTTCAGCTGGCCAAATGCTGCGGTCAGCAGCTAGAGCTTGTCTTTGGCTGCCGCAAGCCAGCTGAAAACGTGGCCAACAATCTGCGGCACGCCGGCAGCCGAGCATTCGGGCAGCAAGGCAGCCAAGAGGCGGCTGGCCATTTGATAAATTAGTGTTAATCTTTAACAGCAGATGTGCTCGCCCATCACAGGTCCGATCCTCTTTGTATGCCCAAAACCAAAGCAATTGGCAAAACATGGATCTTCAGCTTTGAGGTAAAAGCCAGCGAATTATAAGCGAAAATAGCGATATTCTTAAGAATGTTTATTGACTAGCTTATCGATCAATGCGAGTATCAAATTCGATTATCAATTATCGATGGCCACGCCGATTATGCAGCTGCATGCAGCTGTTGGAAAACAACATTTTAATATCCTTATGAACTTTCATATTTTACAATTTTCACCACCATAATATCGGGATATAAAATTTTGATTATTTTCATTCATTTTTATATGCAATTGTAAATTTAAGGCGCAGTCAAAGCGTTTAAACTAGTATTTTGCTTATAATTCCCAAATAGTTTAAGTTCAGCTATAGTATGTGCAGTGATTGACTGAACATAAAGCCAAGCCCCTCAGAATTGTGTAAAGGTGGGTTTTGGATTGTTTCAATCTGGAAAACCTTTAAACCCACATTTCATTTAAAGGCAATTGAAATTTAATTAATGTGTTACTTCTGCTCGTTCACAGACTGAGAAAGGTATATTGGTTTATAGGCACTAACGAAGTTCTAGGTCTGAAATTCTATATTCGAGTCCGATAGCTGTTTAGAGAATAAGCTTACGCCCAAGCGGGACATGGCACATCATGAAATCGGTATCGTCTGCAATTTAAAAGCTAGAGAGACCAAATTAAACATGCAGACTGCAAACAACCTTTGCTCTGTGGATCTCTTTTACTGGGCAGCGTGGAAAATCAGTGAGCTGTAGCGAAAAGTCTAAGTATTTTCAGCCGTTTTTTAACCTTGCACGGGTATTACGCAGTCGGTAGCAGCCGATTGCAGCATGCACACTTGTCTGGCTTGTTTATTCATCATTTTGTTTGCACGACATATTTGTGTGCTCTTCTGATTGCATTAAGATCTATATCTTGGGCTTGGGTGTATGTGGCGCATGAAATAACAAGCTCATCAGAGTGCCAAGCGCACAGTGTTCGCTAGGCATACGCGCCCGCTCATTAAAGCCATTGTCCAGACTGGACAAAATGGACGTTACACTCAGATTAAAATGTGATTAAAAATGTTAATTTAAAAATTAACAAGTATGATACATGTGTTTTATTTTGCTTTTTACTTTATTCAATAAGCTGTTGCAGTTTGCCATGTGCATGAGCTTTGCTCTCTTGTGAGCAGTGAGCATATTCTATGCACGTTTTGCGCTCAGTGCAGCAAATTTATTGTTCGTATGTGTATGCAGCAGAGTTCATTGCTTGGCTTTTGGTCTGTGTTTAATTGCGCCTTAATTAACTTGCATTGTTGAAAGCGACGTGTCGCTGCTTGCCTGCAATGGCAACCTTCTTCTTACCATAACCCTGCAACCACCTTGCGATCTACCCACCAACCCCCACCCCCCCTGTCCAACAAACTCTAGGTTCTTGTTGCGGCTGAAGAAAGTACGCTGTCCGCCGAGGACATGTTTGTGTTTGCTTTAAAGTGTTGCTGTATGTGTGTGCGTGTTAGTGCTTGGTGTGTGTGCATGTGTGTGAGTGTGGTGTTGTTTTGAATGCTAACTCAAACAGTCAAGTGTCGTGCAGTGAACTGTCAATAGAGTGTACAACAATTTTTTCTTACCCCTTTCTTTCGCATACAAATGCTGGTAAATAGAATGAATTGTTGTAGTTGCTGTTGCTGTTGCTGCTGCTGCTGCTGTTGCTGTTGTTGTCGTTGTTGTTGCTGCTGCTGCTGCTGCTGCTATCGTAGATGAAGCAGACAAACAAGGCGCCGAGCACACCCTCAACTCCAGCAACACCAGAAGCAGCAGGAGCAGCTCCAGAATGTGACAACTCCGTCTAGCACCTTGGCCAGCCAACGTTAATGAGAGCTGAGTCCTGCCTGATGCCTGTCCTGGTGTCTACCCTCTCCCCCCACCACCACCCTCCCTTTCATCCATCTGCCAGTCAACAACAACTTCCTGCTTGGCTGGGCTTTTGTGCAGCTGCTGTCGCTGCTGCTGCTGCTGCTGGAGCCCCTCTGCTGACTAATCCATTTCATTGAGAACTTATCTCAGCATCTCGCTGCAACTTTGCCAATCCCGCCCGAACCCACTGCCCACAAGACACCTAGAGCGCTCGCTGGTGGCTCTTGTGGCGGCTGTGATTTATTTTATGAATGAACTCACATTTCATTCATTCATTCAGTCAGTCAGTCAGTGGCTGTGGTAAATACTACGCCCGTACTACGCTCTGCGCCGCCGTCGCTCGCTTTACCTCTCCCCTTACCCATCTCTCGCACAGGACATGCAACGGCATGCGGCTATTATGAGTGCCTTGCCACAAGGATATGCTTCCGTCTTTGCCCCAAATAGAATGCTGGCGTTGTTGTCATCCTGGCTGCCAATTAAAATGCCACCGCCAGGCACATGTCTCTGTGTGTGTGTGTGTGTTTGTGCTGGGCCTTTGTTGCTGCAGATTCTGGGGGCGTGGCTGGCCGCACGGCCCACAGCCTGTCTAGCGCAATTTGCCTCGCCCCCGCTGCAAGCGACCCCTTTAATGACGCTAAATCAAGCGTGCTTTGCATTTTTCTGAGCACAGCAGCCACATCCTTGCAGCTTTCCTCGCAGCATCCTCCCGGCATGCTGCAAACATCCTTCTGGCAGCCAACAGCCTGCCCAGACCCCTGCATATCCTGTTGCCTGACTTTACATTTCTTCAAGCTTTTGCTGATTACACTCTCCTACACAGGTGGCTCACGTGAACAAAGGATTCGTTGCGGGACTCATTAGTACCTGCTTTAAGTATATGTGTATGTTGTATTTAACAAGAAATTAAATTCAACTAAATGATCTGATACTCGAAATACTCTGCTTTTTCAATGCAAGTCTAAATTCATGCCGTTTAGATAAAAATGTTATTGCTCTCATATATTTCCTATTGTATTCTACCTACGAACTAATTTATCTTATATTTATACTTTGGATTCCGATACGAATTTGCGATTATGTGTGATTGTTATCGATATTTGAAGTATCGATAAAAACCTTTCTTAGTGCTTGACCACCTTATTTGGTTGTGCAGTATCATTAGCATTGAGTTCGTGTGTATGTGTCTTTACTTTGTGTGTGTGTGTGTGTGTGTGTGTGTGTGTGTGTGTGTGTGTGATTGGGGCAACAACCCATGTGACATGTACTCGAACTTTCGAGTGGCTGACGGCCCAGACTGCTGCTACTGCTGCGGCTGCTGCTGCTGCTGCTGCTAAGCACCGTTGCTGGGCCATGCTACGAGGGGCTAGGGTTGCATATTGTGGGCGTGGCCAATTAGCATTTGGCATTATAAAGCAGCAAGCAAAGACCGCACACAGCTACCGACGCCCAACTACAAATACAAATAGTCAAAAGTCGTAAACGCAAAAGGGTTTCCCCCATTTAGTGAAGTGAGTCACGTTGCGACAACGACAACAACACCACCAACAACAACAACAATAACAACCGACAACCGGCAGCCAACAACAACGTCAACTTCGCCGGCGACCACCGGAAGCGAATGATGCAGAAAAAGGCAGCAAGCGCAACTCAAAACAAACACCGAGCCATACTCAATAGGAAAAAGTACGAAATACGAAATAGAAAAGAAATCCTTAAAAACGCAGAGTCGCGTTCAGGGTTGAGAGCCGCCCACGCCGCGGCGTGACGTTGACAAATGCTCCGGACAAGGAGCGGGACCAGGCCAGCCATTCTCATTTAGGGTAGCGGTGCGGCGAGGAAGTGCGGTAGAGCGGGAGTTCGGCGGGTGGTGAATATGAGTCAGCCGGGCGCGGGTAATCAGTGCACCTGCGCCGGGCACGCGACTAACCGACTATGCACCCCGAATACTGAACACTAAAAACCAAATACCAAATACCAAATTCCAAATACCAAGTACCGAATATCGCTGAGACGGAACCCAGCTCGGAGCTCACCGCTCGGAACCCGGCGCCCGGTGCCCGGCACACTGAGTCAGCCAAGCGAAAGTCATCGTAGAACCTTTTTTTTCCTTGACTCGAGCGAGAGTCTGTGTGTGTGGGCGAGGGTGCATGTCTGCTGTTTGATAAGCGCAAATTATGCAAAGCACAACAGCAACAACTGCCAGCCCCTGCACTTGATGGGCTGCCCATTGAAGAAATGGCTGTCTGTCGCACACCTTGTCCCTCTAACCGGCCCGCCCCCGTGTCCTGCCTAGTCTGTCCGCCCGCCGACTAATTGCGGCGCACGTGACGTCAGCGACAGCGACTGTAGAGAATTTCAGGTAACTGTAACCGAATCGCCGCCAGAGTAATGCGAAACTGATTGAATGTTGGCCAATATGATCGCAGACAGCCAGACCAGTCAGCCCTAACGAGGGACAAGAGCAACCAGAGTTGAGTTTAGTTAAGTGCAATAAAAATCAAGCAATTCTTAAGGCAAAAGTCGAACTCAAAGCGAGGACACTCTATCTGTAAATGCTTTTGTTATATATCAGGGCCGTAAGTTGGGTTTGAACCGAACCGGTTCGAGCCTCAAGTTCTTATCTAAGTTTCAACATAAGATAGCTCTCAGACAAGGCAGTTGTAAAAAAGAAAAAAACAGACAAACCAATATTTAACATTTAACAGCCAACCATAGGCTGCTAATATTCTGTATATGGAAATATTTGATATCCTCAATATTTTCTGTAGAACGGGCAATAATAAATATACAATAATTTAATTTATCAACATTTT